>NC_142039.1:33894825-34059825 GCF_982192425.1 Myodes glareolus
GGTGTTCACTTGTCAGCTGCCAGGGGACGGAGGTATTTATTCATTCAAGGGAATCTGGGTTGAGAAATGTGGTATGTACCACAGTGCGCACAGGCGTGTGTCTTTTCGTCTGTCCCTCCATCCATGCATGCAATCCACTGCCAGTGTTCACTGGACACTGAATAAAACCAGACACTGTTGTAGGTCTTAGAGGCTGAGAACTGAGGTGTGACAGGCACACCCCATCCTCTTGGAGGAGCAGGGATTTCATGGCAGGAGATAGTAAATAAGACAGTGGTCTCAGAGCTCCAACACTGATTGGTCACTGTGATGGCCAGGAGGCTGTTGGTGAGATAGTAATGGACCGATGGTTGGAAATGTCAGGGATCACAGGCAGGGGAGGACTTTTGAGCTGAATGCACGACACCAGGGAGCAAAGTGGGAGTGTATTCCAGATCAGAAGCGGAGAGTGGGTGCTAAGAGGGAGAAGAGGCAAAGGAAATGGCTCCAAGGCCAGGAGTTTGGACTACTTCTAAGAATGAATGCTGTTAGGGAAATTGAAAGCAGGCAGGAACCTTCTAGAAAGGGCATTTCTTAGGCAGGGTTCAGGGCATGCTCATCCAGTGTTTTGAATATTTTATGTAATTAATTTAATCCCTGATAATCCTGCCAAGAATGTAGTGTTATTACCTCCGATTTATAGATGAGGTAACTGAGGCCTGGAGAGGTCACATGACACATCTGAGGGCACAAAAGGGAGCTCTGGGATCATGGAGGAGGTCAGGTTCACAGTGCTGTCCTCTTGCCCCCACCGTCTGATCTTTGCAAGGATAATGCAGTGATACTCAGGGCCGGCCGGGAGTCTGTTGCAGTGGTTCAGTTCTGGAAGTAGGCAGGAGATGGACGCAGGCTATGCTGCAACTTGACTGCATGTGGGAGGTAAGGAAGGAGAGCAGAATCCAAGGCAAGTCAGTGTCTTTTCGTGAATGAACATGTAAAAGAAACACAGATACAATATGGTGCATCGTATATGTTCTTCATTTGAGACACCTGTAGGATTGTAGAGAAGTCTTTGGATTATCAGATATCCTTTAGTGACTGATAGGAAAACTAACTTTTCTGAAGGAAGATGATGTTCAACCAGGGGCCCTATTATCCTGATGGCAAGTGTTGTGTTGTTGGGGAATTTGAAGGCAAGCAGAAGCCTTCTGGAAAGTCTCCCGCCCCCCATCCCCAGGAATTCTTCCTCGCTCCAAGGCTAGATTGGCCTCAACCCTTACTGTGGTCTGGGTGGGGTAAGATCTAGTAATGACTAGGTGCCTCAGGCCTCTTCACCACCCCCCTCCCCAAAGAGCAGCCTGCACATGAAAGCTAATTAGCATTTAGCCTGTTGCCGCTTGTCCTGATGCTGTTTGCCGACACACCGCGAGAGGCAGTTATAGAGACTGGCACCATCAAAATGGTGGTGTTCATACCCTACAAGGATGGGAATGCTGATGTTCAACAAGGATTTGCTTGACCACTGCTTGACAAAACATAAATCTCTGTACAGACAGAATAGGCTTTTCGTTCCTTGCGAGGCTTCTGTCTGTCACTGAAAGAAAAGTTGGTTCTTAGTTCTAGCGGTAGGAAAGGAAATATGAGCTCCTTTGGAGAAACTCCTTACGAAGAGTTACGGTAAGGAACGTGGCTTTCTAGTGCCTGCTATTATTATTTCAGCCCAAGGATTATGTAGCAGGAAGTTTGGGACTATTTGAAGCGTTCTAGTCAGAAAAAGGAAGAAAAAAAATTAAGGCCTAGTTAGGTTTGCTCACTGCTTCCCCCTTTTTTCTTTTCTTTTCTTTTCTTTTCTTTTCTTTATTATGTATACAATATTCTGTCTGTGTATATGTCTGCAGGCCAGAAGAAGGCACCAGACCTCATTATAGATGGTTGTGAGCCACCATGTGGTTGCTGGGAATTGAACTCAGGACCTTTGGAAGAGCAGGCAATGCTCTTAACCACTGAGCCATCTTTCCAGCCCCCTTCCCCCTTTTTTTCTTAAGGCTGACTGTCCAACTTGATAAACTTCAGCCAGATTTTGCTACGTATTATGGTCAAATTTAGATAAATTAAGAGCACATTAATTAAAGACCGAGCTCCCTGGTCATGGTAGCTGGTTAGTGTGAATGCACTCCCTCCCCACACATGGCTTCTGAATGGAGCCAGTTGTAGGGTGTTCACAGGAGGTTGTGTGTGCAGAGCATAGAATCTGAGATATCTGAAGTCTTGAGTCATGTTGAACACTGGTGCCCCAGGAACGCAGTGACGAAAAGGATTTGTGTAGAACCCTTATGGATGTATCTGAACCTGGAAAGAGATTGCCCCATCTCTAAAGATCATTCCTGTAGACTGGAATCCGGCCCAGTCCAGACGTAGAACAACAATTCCTAGAATGTTGGGCACATGATAATTTTTCTAGCTGGTTAGTGCTTGGTTTTGTTTATTAAGATGTATACTACCTTTTTTGTAAGTACTTTAACAAGGGCCTTTCTCTGCTTTAGATTGGTATGATATCTCAGGAGTGCTGTCTGGGGTGAGGGAACGCATTTTTTACACTTAGAATCATGGTGAAGGCTATTTACAGTGTTACGCTACAAGAACTGTGTGTGCTAGTGTTGGGAAGCTTTGCCTAAACTTAGGATTTCGAGCCTATTCTCATTAGGCTCCGTGCTCCACTGAGCCTCCCTTGGCAGATAGTAGTATTTGTAGTGTAATATGAGATGTTACAATTGTATGATCCTTAGAGGATGTCTGTTCTAGGTTATAGGAATTGGCCAACTAGAGTCTAGGGCTTAAATCCAGTCCTTTGCCTGTTTGTATAAAGTTTTATTAGATCACAGTCACACCCATTCGTTTATTATTGTCTATGAGCGTTTTATGCCTACTGTTGCAGAATTGGAGAATCGCAGCCGGGTTCCTGGCAAAACTCTTATGCCAGGGCCTTGTCTAGATGCTGTGTGAACGATTAACCCATCTCAGCTAAGAAACATCTATGTGAACCCCCTCTGCAAAAACTTTACAGGAGTCAAGGCTTTTTCATGCTTTCGCTTTCCCTTCCCTCCCCTCCCCTCCTCTCCTTTCCCCTTCCCTCTCCTCCCCTCCCCTCCCCTTCCCTTCTCTCTTCTCATTGCTCCCTTTGCTGGTCACCCCCCTCGGCTGGCATTTCTTCTGTTCACGATCCTGTAAATACTTAGTTTCCGAGCATCCAGGGTGTGGTCTTTATCTTTTCTCTGATGGCTTCCTTTTGAACACCACACGTAATGTCAGTTGCCCTCCGTTCATTGCCCATTTTCTGTTTTGTTATCTCATAGGCAGCTTTTATTGTTGTTATTCTGAGATTATTTGATTAGGCTGGCCTGGAACACCTGGACTCAAGGGATCGTTTTGCTTCAACCTCCTGAGTAGCTGAGACTACGATTCTGCCATCATGCCCGACTTTCAAAGGCATCCCGGGCATCATATCATCACACAGATCTGTTGTCTAGCCTTCTGCAGACTTTTCTACTTTTTTTTGTCTACTTGTCTACCTCTTCAGGCCTGGAATATTAGAGTTGTCTTCTCTCATTCTCTACCACATGTTTGTACACAAACACCCACACCTACACACATGCTTGAAATTTAGATTATCAGTAAATTTTATCCTGAAGCTAATTTTTTGTTCCTATCACTGATTATGTGTCAGAGATTTTTTTTCCCTCAAATTAAGATCTTTGGATCAAAAACCCCATTTTGAGGCTTTGACGCTCGTTCAGAAAGGTTGTCAGCATTTCGCTTGCAGTGTGTTTAGCTCTATTAGCCGTTATTTCAACGCTGTAGGTGAGATGGTGGAAGTCTGCTCAGGATGGTGTACTCAGCCTTTGGTGACACCGCTTCTCAGTTGCATGTCTTTGAACAGGTTGCTAGTATACAGTAGGAAGTTAATGTATATTTGCTGAAACAATGAAGGGGCCCGAGTCCAGTCTGGTGGGATCCTTCAGTGTACAAATGAAGAGTATGTTTCCCCTCTTTCCCAAGAGAAGCTGATGATCACTAGCCTAGCCTGAGTTTTTAAAATTTAATTAATTAGTTAATTAATTAATTTATTCTCCGAATGGTGGGAATAGACTTACCTTTTTTGAAGACACACATCCCAGTGTCCAGCACTGGTTTTTGTGGTCTTTGTCTCTGTCTTAAAATGTTTCTCAGTAAGTACGGATTAAACACCTGAACCTTTGTAGTCTGTGGTTTACGCCCATGGATTTGTCTGTGAAACAAGGCGCTGGCAGAAACGTCTATGGCGAAGCATAGTTCATATTTGAAATTTTGTCAGCACTTTCTGTGACACTCACTTTCCCCTGACTGTCCTCCTAGACCTTTCTGTTCATAGAGAGCGTTATGTGGGAGGCTTCTGTCGCATGTGGTGTGCAGTGCCTTGGGCCAATATGCTCTCAGCTGGGACACCGCTGAGCCCTCTCTTGAGCCCAGAGGCAGGGCACCTATTTTGTCCTTCCTCTTCTTGCTTGTCCAACATCTGAAAGCTGCGTGAACCAATGTTCCATTCAATTCCATGTCTTCTTGCTCAGCAAGCAGTTCCCAAAACCCATGGAGAGTGACTGTGCCTGGTTTGTGTGCCATATGCACCCACTCCTTTCAGAGCATCCAAGTAGAGGCATATGAAGCAAATCCTCAATGGGTATCATGTTAGCACCTACCAGGCTGCACAGTTAGTACTGTGTCTCTGGATAGTGTTTGTCCCTGAGACAGGGTGCACTCCATCAGGAACTCACAGCTGGTGTACTGACCCTGCTCTTGGTCTGCTGTCCTTCTGGGCCTTTAACACCTATTAATTCCAAAGTCAGGCCTCCCCCTTCCCTGTCCATTGATGCCAATCTTTCTTCCATCAGATACAGTTTGTGTGTGTGTGTGTGTGTGTGTGTGTGTGTGTGCGTGCGCGCGCGTGTATGTATGTGTCTCTCTGTGTGTTTATGTATGTTTGTATCTATATGTGCATGTGGAGTCCAGAAGTCAATGTCATTTGTCTTGCTCAATTCTCATCTACCTTATTTTTTTAAGACAATGTCCCTCATTGAATCTAGAGCTTGCCAATTTGACTTGACTTGCTAGCTTGTATATGCTTGGAGTCTCTTGTTTCTGCCTGTTTTATTTTTTTCTGTGTTTTCTGGGGCTTCAAACTTAGTTTGCAAGGCAAACACTGTAATAACTGAGCTGCTCCCTCCTCAGATGTAACGTTTTAAACATCTACATGTTATGTACCTGGGAATATAGAGCCAAATAGAATCCAGTGCTCAACTGCTTGTGCTTTGATTTGTTATTTTGTGTGTATATGTGGCGCCATTCTTGAATACTTGAAGATTTCCGTACAGTTTGCAGGAGTCTGGTCTCTCCTCCACCATCTTGATTTGCTGGCTCAAACAATTGTGTTTTGGGTACATGAATCTGGGTTTGCTATTCCTGGTTCTGCTCTTTCCTGGCTGTGCGTTTTGCCTGTTTGTACCTCAGTTTTCTCATCTGCAAATGGCGCTACTCATAGAGCTGAACTTGTTTATTCCTCTTTGACCTTTTTCCTTTGACTGACCAAAGTCTGCTGGGATAAAATATTCTCTCTCCCTCTGTCTCTCTCTCTCTCTCTCTCTCTCTCTCTCTCTCTCTCTCTCTCTCTGTGTGTGTGTGTGTCTGGAAAATATTTATATTTTTGTGTGAAGCCTTCTGCTATGGGACCTTTCACTCTCAATTCCCTCTCTCTCTTGTATTCATTTAGCTCTGCAGGAATTGATATTCCTTTTAATTCAGATTGGGGGCCTCCTGAGGTCTTTACTGACACCCTTTTCCAATCTCTGGTCGCTTGCTTCCCACTATTCCCACCGACAAGCACTGACCATGGCTTCTCCCAGGGGCCTGGAAGCTCCCTCATGGTGGAAATGGATTCATCTGTGTCAGTAACAGTAGGTGCCTAAAAAACTGGTAAGCAGTTTGGCTTGTCCTCACTTTTTTTTTGTGATCTGGATAATGAAAAGCATGAGGACAGAGGGAGGACCACCTGGGCGCTCTGGGTCCCAGGAACCTCCTGAAGTATGGAGCCGAGGAGCATGCTGGGCTAGTCAAGCGGATGATTTGTTTCTTTCCTTCCTCTAGGGTCCCAAAGAAGATGTAAGCTAGTTCCAGATTGGTAGGGTACACCTTTGTGGAAACTCTCACTAAATTAAGTTTTGGACCTTTTCTTTCTCTCAGTGACCTAAAGATAAAATTAGAAGATTGTCTTAGATAGAGGAAAAATGAGCAGGAGTTGAGGCTGGAGTGGGAGCTTGCTGTCTGGGCGGGAGATAGGTCCTGCCTCTCTGGGCATCAGTTGGTCTAGTGTATGTCTTCCTGTGCTTTTCTAGGTGAGAAGGAATGAGTAAGGGAGAGAGGGAGAGATGGAGATGAAGGAGTGACAGTGGGTTAGGACATATGTGGATTGTGGAGGGGCATTCTCTTCTGTGCCTTTGCTTGGAACATCCTGCTTTCTGTGTCATGATGAGCCTTGGAAGATGTCTTTGAGTCGGTATTGCCATAAGCGGGCCACAGGCTGAACAATTTTCAGTCAAATTGAGGAAAATGAATGAGCTCACCCCATGTTTGTCACTGTCCTATTGTGACCATCTTCCTCCACCATCATGTGACTTATACTCTTGTTGACAACATTCTTACTGTCCCTGAACTTCTGTTGTTCTTTTTGTATTGTTTTTTTTTTGATTAACAAAATGAGAATAATAGCTTGTGTTGAAGATTTACGGATATCAAAGGTACAGAAAGAAGGGCTCGTGGTTTGATATGCAGTAGCTTTTGCATGTCATGGGGCTATGCATTATAATACACAGTGTGAAACACATTCTCATGCAGCAATTTCTGAGTTTAAATATATACTTTCTATATGTGTCTTTATAACTTTGTTCATACTCACCAATTTTATAAAGGGCCTTTCCTATTGTCTGTTTTATGAAATAAAGCAGAATTGCAGGGGCGGACTTCGTTCACTTAGTTCCCAGGACAAAACTCGGGATGCGGGCTTGGCATGTAGACTGGTCCAGTGAGTGCACTTTCTTCATACTGGCCGCTGGCATCACGAGCACATTGCGACATGACACACAGCTGATTGAAGACCACATTTTTCAAAATGTGAAGGTACAAAAAAGGTACATTTTTGTTGAGCTAGTCACAAGTCTGTCTATAACCTAACTCAGAACATTTCACAGGGTGCTGTTGTCAGGTCCCAGGCTGCATGTACCCAGCCCAGGTGAGAACTGTACCCCACTTCACGGACAGACTTCCGTCAGCGTGGGGTCAGAGGCTACGCTGCATATACATCAGTAGCACACTGCTTTGCACATCCTTTCACCCTCCTGGCAAGCTTGCTCCTGTCTCCAAGGCCCCCAGACAAGGACATGCACTGTTAGAAGTCAATGACTGTCAGGCCTTGAACCCTGGCAGCCATACTCCATGCCCTGGCTCTCACCGTCTGTGTAGCCTGGGGAGAAGCTGATGAACACAGTCTATCAAAAGCAGCTGTGATCTGGGGCAGCGAAAGAAAAGGTCTGTGAACACATGGATGTCCTTTTGTTAGCGAAATTCGCTTTAGTTGTTTTCTGTATGACAAGGAAGAGACACTGTGAACCCCTAGTTTCTCCGGCAAAGGCTGATTTAGGAGGATTTTCTCAGATCTACCAGCAGGTTAACAACATGGAGTCTTGAATACTTTCGGGGCGGAAATGAATAAACAGGCATTTGAGGTGAAGCCGACCAAGTCTGCTGGACTGTAGAAAGATGAATTAATTCAGTTGGAAAAGCTTGGACAAGAAGTGCACACATCTTTTGGTCTAGTAAATGATAGCTGGGAAATCTGAATTTGTAGGTCAGTTCCCTATTTCGTGTAGATGAAAATTGTTAGAAGAAATTTTATGTTGGGGGAGATGTTACCTGGCTTTTGTGGAATAAATCAGATAAGAAAAACAAAATGAATTGCCTAGATATAAACAGGTGAGAGGCATCCTTACCTCACTTTTAGGTTGGATTCAGTTGCTGCTTGACATTCCTGAGCAGTTATAATAGTTATATTTTGTATTCTATTCTGTTCTTGCTTTGTATGTATTTGTGTCTTATCCCATAGAATACAAGAAACCATGCCACACTGATTTTTTTTTTTAAAAGACAATCACCAGGATCCTTCTGCTTTCTTTGTCCTGTTTTGGTCCTTTGGAAAGAATATAAAGCTAGGATATTTTTATAGAATTAACAGTGAGTCAAGATTTCTGTAATCTTCCAAGCACTCAGAAACAAAAGCCTGGTGACAAAGGTCAGATATGACCTGACGAAAAGTACAGGTTTAAGAACCAAGACGGACAAGCTGTGGTTCTTTATCTGTGGAAATGTCTTCCTGTCTCTCTTCTTTGTTTCCCTTGCCCCGTGGAGTAACAGGACCCTTTCTGAGGGCCGGGGGCTGCATTGCTGTTGAACATGCTCTTGAAGTTTTCCAGAATTGCTTTTGGCTCAGGGGAATGAGTTACCTGCCTGTGTTCTCAGAGTCTTCTGCAGGTCCCTTTGGGACGTAAAGCTGTGGAAATGTAAGTCTCAGGTGCAAGACGAAGAAAACGGAAGGAGCCGGGAAGCCCAGGAACATGCTTCTAAGCAGAACAGCTGAGCAACTTCTCACAGAAATCAGAAGTAGACCAGGCTCCCTCATCCCCACCAAACTCTCCAGAGGGTACCACCCACGCAGCAGTAATGCAGTTTAAGATTCCTCTGGTGTCATGGGGCTCCACCCAGGAGATCCACTGAAAACTGTGAGGGGAGGAAGAGCGAGAAAAATGCATTTGAATGGCTTTTCAGTTGATTGTTTAGAATCATTCATTCCCACATGTTGGTTGCTGACAGCGAGGCTGAACCAGCCTGATGCCCACGGAGGTTCCGTCTCGCAGTATCAGCCAGGCCTGGGGTATTCCGTGAACCCTTTCCATGCCTCTTCCCCAGGGAGGATGATACACACGAGCGCTAAGCATCGTCTTGGCAATCTGACTTGCAAGGGAGAGAGGAGGACCCAGTGGGATTCGCAGCATTCCTAGTACCTAAACTCAGGACACAGTGTTGTAGGCAAGGTCGCTGCTTTCTTCATCCTGGTCCCTTGCCTGAGTGTCTCTCTTCTGACGGTAGAGATCCTCAGCAAATGTCTTTCATGTCTTGGAACCTCAGCTTCCATGACCAAAAGAGGGGGCACAGTGGTCAGAGTTCCCAAGGCTGCTGTGTGATGGCAGGAGAGATGTGGAAAGACTCTGTGACAGTTGCCGTAGTAAATGGAAAGGTTACCACAGAGTGGCCAACTAACTGTGTTCATTCTACGAAGAAAACGCTCAGGCCCGCTTTGCGCTACCCCATCCCACTCACAGACCACAGTTTGGGAAGCCCAGGTCAAAGACTGGCTTGGATGATGGAGAAACGTTAGCTCTGGATATTGGCTTAGTTTGCTTCCCTTTCCTGTGATACACACCATGACCAGAAGGCAACTTGGGAAGGAGAGGGTTTGAATGTCCAAAGCACAGTCTGTCTTGGAGGGAGGTCAGGACAGGAACTCAAGTGAGGGCAGAGGCCTGGACCCTGGAGGAAAGCTGCTCACTCTCAGCTTTCTCAGCTTGGTTGCTTCTACAGCCTAGGACCCCCTCTTCGGAGGTGGCACTGCCCCCTGTGGGCTTTGCCTTCCCACATCAGTTATTAATCAATGAAGCATCCCACCAGACATGCCCTCAGGCTAATCTAATGTAAATATTTTTTGTAATTGAGGCTCCCTCTTCCCTGGTGACTCTAGTTTGTGTCAAGTTGACAGAAGCTAACCAGCTCTCACCACCCGAGGTGGCACCGAGGTGCTCAACCTGCAAGGAGTTCCTTGGAGACCAGGATTAAGGGACACTGGAGGAAAATTGCATGTGGAATGGTTCTTGACCATTTAATCTATTATAGTGTTTGTTCCTACCTGAATATGTTACTTAATAGACATACTCTTCACCCGCTGCCCCTGGGGGCATTCTGTGGTGACCATCCATGCTGTCTCTTTCACAGTGAGCCCAGCACCTTTCCTGTCTGAAACCATGCTGGAGGTCTAGCCCCAAGGAGAGTTGAGTATGAAGGACAGATGTGAATCTTGCATACTCAGTCTCCCTCCTTTGAGAGCCCTTAACCTGCTTTTGTTCTTAGAGACATACGGATACACTGTTTAATCTTTTGTTTTTCTTTTCTGGAAATAAAAAGACATCCCTTGCTCCCAAACCACCACTGAAATGCATAAAGAAATCCAGGAAAAGCAGACCATGTTCCAGATCTGAGTTTTTTCTTCCTGTCTTCAGCCTCTACTATGAGCGATAAAAGCCCAAGGTTTTCTGAAGGTGTCTTAGCTTTGACCTAAGGTTTGGAGGACGGTTTGGAGACGGGGAGTTATGAGAAGCACCTCAGCTTAGGCCTGTGGTCTCCAGATGTTTGTTTTTCTTTCTCCATATTTTCCATGTCTTATGGTACTGATTATGGTTTTCTAATCCATCAACTTAGAAAATTTGAAAACTGTTTAAGAACATTGAAGAAGAAAAGAATATTTATGTATAAGGATAAATTGTTACCATTTTATGCGTTTCCTTCTATACGTTGTGTGCACACCATGATTTAGACACTGACAGAAGACTGGAAAGTTCTTCAGCACTTGCTTTCATTATCGCCCACACACTTCCCTTCACAAAAGGAAAGGTCTTGTAGACTCTTGAAGTTTTCACCTAGGTAAAGACTATTTCATTTTACAGAAGGCAGACTGGTCATTTAGGGACCACTGTGACAGCTCTCTCCTGTGGTAAAGGGACTGTGCAGTAACATGCAATTTAGACTTCTGGACAGTCTTGGAAATGTCACAGTCCACGAGTCTTAACGCTTGTCAGAAGCTAAAGTGAGAAGCAGCTCTAAGGCTGGGACCATAGGTCCATTGCTCTGTGCACATGGGAAGACACTGCACAGCTGTTAGCATCCTCTCAGTGCACAGAGAGCAGTGAGTGCCTGACTGGGCACTAGATCATTTGGGTTCTTGCTGCAGGGAGAAGCCACAGCTGAGTTTTCCTAGGTTATGTTTTGTCTGGGGGGATTGGGTTGAACTGAGCGTTAGCTCACCAAGTATCTCATTCCTTCTTCCCATCTGCCACAGGGGATTAAGGAGAAAGTATATGCTCAAGCGAATGCTAGATCGTGGCCGTTGATTACTGGCTGCAGCCATGTTGGCATCTCTTGCATACCACAATTCTTTTAAATGGCCCACCGCTTTCTGTAAAACTCAGAGTAAGTTCTCAGTAAGAACTGTTATATTTAATCTTGAGGCAGCACTGAAAAAAAAAACACATTTATTTCTAAATTGAAGTATTTTTTAGTACTAGAAAATGTTGCATGATTGACTTTCAGAGACAGAGACATACTTCCCCTCCCTATTGCACCTAGCTCTGTAGGTGAAGATGACCTTGAACTTCTGATCCTCCTGCTTTACCTCCTGAGTGCTGGAATTTCAGGTGATCTACTTTCTTGCTTTATGTGGTGCTGAGGACCGAGCCCAGGGCTTCCTACCTCTTAGGAAGCTCTCTGCCAACCGAACTCCACCCCCAGTCCCGTCTCTGTTCCTTTGATGTTATGAGTTCCCTATTGCTTGTTAGTTAGGAATCTAATTTCTGTATTATAAGCTTTGTTTCAGTGAAAGTTGATGTTGCTAAGTTTTTGGACAGAAGGTAGGTATTCATCTGGGTCGGTGCCTGCCAGGGAGGACTGGGTGATCTACATGTGTCTGCGAGACCCTCAAGCATCACTGCTCTGTACAGTCAACCCTAACCTTACTGGTTTGGCATTAATACAAAAAAAACAAAGTAATGTTGTTCCAGTTATCCTGTTCATAATATGATGTAAAACTATGTGGTTTTTTTTTTTCTTCTTCACGATTACTTTTGTTCTTTATCTAATTGGCTGTGCATGCCCCACAGCCTTGAGGGATTTTGCTATGGAATGACACTTTGCTTCATACAGATCTGCATTGAGCTCTATAAAACACAGAGCTGTAAAGTGACCTCGTGGCAGAAGTCTATAATCTTGACTGCTTGTTTATCTGAGACAGGAGGATCATAAGTTTGAAGTTAGCCTGAACTATAGAGAGAGTTCAAGGCCAGCCAGAGCAATTTAGAGTTGGGTGTGCAGCTCAGCCTAGTAGAAACAGGAAATCTTGGATTCCTTGTCCAGGATCACGTACGTCCACAACCATGAATTTCGTGTTTAAGGAAGGTGACCCTGGAGAAGGTAGGAGTTAGATCTTTGATGGATGAACATGTGCCTGTGGAGCAGTATTGTGTTAATTAGTCCCTCGCTTAAATGGCTTGTTAGGCGTGAAACAGATTTGTGAAGCTCAACGAAGTTAAATAGGCGCCTGCCACTTGCTCCTGGAAACCCTCTTACTTCCCAACTCGTAATAACACAGGTTCCTGCTCATTATAAATGTGTTGTTGTTTTGTTTCTTATTTTTCCCTTTTGTCCCTGCTCGTAAACTCTGGCAGGTGCTCACTCTCTTGCTGCATAGTGTTCCTTTTTGAGACCCTACCACACACTGTGACTCCCCTCTACTGTTGGTGGGTAGTTAGTTATAGGCTTCGTGTTTTTCTATTTTTGGTGCGAAGGGTGCTGTTGCAGATGTCCTAGTCTATTATATCTCTGGGACGGGGATAGAGCTGACACTCTTCCACGGGCCGTCTTTCTTTGTCTTCTTCGTCTAATTCTCTGAGTAAAGAGTAATAGGGACTTGCAATGAAAGGCGTTTTGTTTTCTCTCTCCACTTTATATTATTGTGAATGAGAGTAATGTTCTCCTAAGAAGGCGCTGCATTCAGGCGGGGCTGCATCATAGTGAAGACCTGCTGTTCACATCCTGCCGTCTTCTTCCTTGTTTGCTCTTCCTGATGACCCCTAGTACTGAGGCTGTCTTAAGAGGAAGGGCTTGATTGACTTTCTGGCCTCATAAACCGCCTTCGTAGGTTACTAGTTTAATGAGAAGCACATCTTTGGTGAAAGAGGTTAAGTTTAGGTAATGTGCACACACGAGAGGAGTTTGGCGTTGGCACCACATCTGGACAGTCTGCTGTGTGGTCCTTTGGTAGATTATAAAAGATAATAATTTTTTATACCTGCCTCTTGCCAGGTCCATGCCTCAGCCTGACTCTAGATCCTTGAGCAGATGGAAGTTTTAAAGTTCTGCCTCAACCTATGGTCAGTGCAGCCCTCATCAGAGTTAAGGTGAAAAAAAATGGCTAATAGTTACAGAGTCAACCAAAACCAAGGTCTCCCTGTCCCACATAAAATTGCCCTTTAAAGGGATGGCTGTGGAAGGCTACATGTATTTCACTCTGTATCCCTGTTTCTCTTAGTGTTTGTAAGTGAGAAAGCCGGAGTGTTTTTGCAGCCTTCAGGTCTGGCTACACCTGTTATAAAGAGGTAAGTGCTCCCCACATTGTGTGCTAGCTGAGCGTCTGATGAGGAAAGGAGCCAGTGTGTGCTTGTACATCTCCAGTTCAGACTCTGAATCCCTCTGTGCTGCTTTCATGTGCATGGGCTGGGTTTTAATTTCCATGTCAACTCCCATGAGTACTGAGCAGATAAAACATCGATGCTGGAAGAAAAGAGGTTTGCAGTATAGTAACCCTTGTCCATCCGTTTTTCTTGATCTTTTCCTGTTCTTCACTCCATCCCCATTGCTTTGATATACTTTAACATAGCTGCCAGTAAATCCCATTAGTCTTTAAGTTGGTGAATAGCATTGGAATGTTCTTGAACGATAATCTGGAAGCCATTAAACAGGGATATAAAAAGTCAGAACTCAGAGCTGTAGCTCAGTGCCATAGCACAAGGCCCTGGTTCCATCCCCAGCACTATAAAACAGAAACCAACCCTGGCAAAGTGCCAGCCCAGGGGACTTCCTTCTGTCCTTCCTTGCTCAGTTTGCATTCCCTCCTGTTTGGAGTTAGCTGCTTTCACTTTGGGCATCAGGCCCTGTTGCTGGGCTCCACAAGAACACTCCAGTATCTTTACCTTGGAGCCTGATCCTAATCATAGGGATGCCTGATGCTGCTCTTACTGCCTCCAGAGAAGCAGTCACACGGCACTGGGACTCTTACGCCATCTTCTTCGGGCATTCGTTTCTTCATCTTTGGATTGGCTTGTAGTGCCTAGGCGTGCTGCGTGTAAAGGGCACCAAAGCTAACAGGTGCTGTCCCCGGCCCCCACGGAGCTAGTGCTCTGATGGTGAATCTGTGCAGGCCAGCAGCTCTGGAGGACTGAGTAGTGCTGGGTTCAGCCGTCCATCGTGGTTGAGCGGGCTCAGAGGAGGGGCGGGAGGGGCTCTTCTCTCAGAGTTCCGACGCTGGTGCAACAGTTTAGAGTTGGCCTTGTAGACTCTTGGGTTTCCGGGGGCGTTCGTGCAGTGACTTTGAAGCAGGCTCTGAAGAATGTTGCCTTCCAGTTTACTGCCACTTCAATCTCAAAAAGTCCATGAAGAATTTGCTTTTGTACTCCAAATTAGGATAGAAAATAGGTGATGTTTGGATTCTTGAAGCATCTGTGCTACAGGATGTTGGGTTTTCCTCTGTGGTTTGAACCATCTTTGCAAAAGGAGGGTCCATGTTTTAGATGAGGCTTCCAGAATATTAATGTACTCAGTTTTCAGATCAATGGATTTATGTGCAAGGAGCCTTTCAAGTTCCTTTTTTTTTTTTTTAAGTTGGGGGAGTTCAAGGCTAGCAACTCAATGAGACAAGACTGAGGCACACTCCAGGTGGAGAGAGACCCCCAAGGACATGAGTATTAGACTGTGATTGACAATATGATAAATATTTGTTTTTGACCTCAGCAGTTAAAATTGGCTTTGTATTTGGGCTTTAGAGATAGATATTTTTGACAAAGACATTTAAGAAAATAATGAATCAGTAATTCCTGAAAATCCTGACAAATCTTTGTAGCTCTTAGAATCTTCAACTAGGAGCAGACGGCTCTCACTGGTTAGGAAGACCGTTGCAAGTCGCGTGCCTTTTCTCTACAGGAAGTCACTGTAAAGCCATGAAGTTTCAGCAGACTTGAAATAGTTGTCAGAGTGATTTAAAAGTCTGCTCTCTTATCCTTTCGTTACAACCGTGACAGTGCTCCTGAAAGATATATTTCATTTATAAAACAAAACTTTTTCTTTAGATTGTTAGATGGATTAAGCACGGGTCTGCTAAGTTTTAACACTCACCTGTGCAGGGCAGGGGCACTTTTAGTGCTTAGTGCCCTGCTTGTTTCAGTCAAATTGTAACTTACATTTTATGCGCACTTTGTTCCTTTGCTCCCACATTTCAGCTTCATCCATTTTAGGATTATTGAAGATGTAAAAGGAATTTGCGAAAATCCTGAGATGTCTGTACTAAAGCCATTCAAGGTCACGTGTTAGCAAAGGACGGGCCAAGCACAGATGACTAAGCAGAGCCAGGGGAGATGGAAGTAGTAGCTCGCAAGGACGCCATTAGATTGGGCAAAGAACAGTCCTTGGAAACATGGTAGACAATCCCTTGGCCGAAGTCAGGCCAGTGTCAAGGAGAGACTCACAGTGAGGCAAGTGATAGTCTTGATCCTGTTTTGAGTCATTTATGAGACACCTGACAGGGAAAACCGTGGCCTGACTCATTGCAGGAGATCACCACGGTGGAATCAGAGTTTGTGTGGAAAATCTGTAACTTGAAAATAGAGTTCTTACTTGACGAGAAAACCCAGCTCTGTGGTGTGTAGTTGTGAGGATTATATTGCAGATGTAAGCGGGCCCTCCCCCTTGCCCTAGAGGCCTCCTTCCAGGAAATTATCAGGGAAGGAAATCAAAAGGAGAGCCTGGGAAGGCAGCTTCCCTCAGACCATGCCGGGACTTGGTTATGATAGCTGCCAACTTTCTGCCGAACTGACCCAGAGGTAGATGCTGTCAGTTTGTAGGGAGGGGCTGTGACATTGGCTGTCTGGACTGTCCTTCACATCCCAGAGCAGACCAGAGGGACACAGTAGAACTAACAGAATTGTCAGGAACAATAAAATCATGTGGATTATGTGTTTTAGTTGCTGTTTTTGCCAACTTGTCTTGAGAATTCGGGTAGAACTGGACCAGACGTGGAGATTCAGATGGAAGAATTCTCATTTGAATGGCTTGGCAGCAGCACTGTGTGAAATTATCTATTATTATTCCCCTGAACTTAAAGCCTTGCTGCCAAGAAATGCAAGTTTCCATTTGTGTCAACAAGATGTGAATTAAGGATTAAAGAAAAGTGAAAGAAAACACAGATGTTCTCAACTTAAACCAAAGGTGCAATGCTGCAGTCTCCGTTGCTAATGCTGTTCAGGGTCCTGGACTCTGGAGTTGGGGAAGAATTAGGGGGAGGCTGGCCAAGCCAATTCTTCCAGAATTTGAACTTGAGATTTTCCCACATCAAGTCTTGTCAGTGTCTCCTCTACGAGTCACATTTACATTTGGTACCTGAGCAGAGCAGTCTTCTCTTTCTGTCCTTCTGACAGTTGCCTTTCTGTTTTCCTTTTTGTCCACAAATACCAGTCATGAGAACTTTAGGGTAGCAGCCATTCTGTTTCCATGCCTTAGAGCAGTGGTTCTCAACCCATGGGTCACGACACCCTGGGGTGTCAAATAACCGTTTCATAGGGGTGGCATATTGGATATCTTGCATATTAGATGTTTACATTACAATTCAGAGCAGTGGCAAAATTACAGTTATGGATTAGCAACAAAAATAATTTAGTGACTGGGGTCACCACAGCATGAGGAACTGTATTAAAGGGTCGCTGCTTTAGGAAGGTTGAGAACCGCTGTACTAGAAGGTCAGGGTTTGTGCTGGGTGCTCCTCTAAGCCTTGGCTTGGATGTGACCTTATGAGCTGGCTGGAGACTGGCCACTGGGGCAGTCTACCTTGATGATGTTGCCTGCAGACGAGGAGCCACGTGGTTTCACGTAATGCAGAGGGTTTGCAGTGGAGCTCTAGCTGCATTTGTGCTTTCTCTGGCCAGGAGATTCCAGTTGTGGTGGGAGCAAGAAGTCTCAAACCTTGAAGATGGTATGTACTTCTCTGTTTTCTGTTAATGAAGGAATATGCTGGCTTATGCTGGCCTAGATTATAAAGTGGTCAGGTTTGAAGTCCTTGGGAGCTGATTTGACCCCGACACAGCAGCTTTGCCACTTCGGGAGAGCCCATCTCTCTGTCTCTTTCATGTGTGAAGTGGGTTGATATTACCACAACCTCAAACTCCCAGCCTGGACACATTGTTAGAAGTTCTTTGAAAATGGTAATAGCTTCCTTTTTAAATATTATTTCCCAGATATGTTTCATAGCTTTACTGAAGGGTATTTTTTAGCCTGTCCTGAGATGGGGACATTGGGAACAACACAGTTTCTGCAGAAGTCCAGTCCTCTTGTTGGATTCTAATTGTCCAAAAGGCGTGGTTCCCAGGGTGCTATCGGGAAACTGTGGAGCTTTGAATAAGTAGAACTGACTGAGAGCTCTTCAGAGCAATCCCAAAGGAGACCGTAGGGTGCCAGACCTTTCTTCTCTTCCCTTTTCACTTCCTGGCACAAGGCAAACAGTTTTGTTGTACCATATACCCTGTTAGGATATTCTTCCTTACCACAGGCCTCAAGGATCGGACAAATTGAATCATGGATCAGAACCTCTAAACTTCAGACGGGACAACGGTTTTCTCTGGTATCACAGTGACCGAAGACTGAGTGATGTATTCAGCTAAGGTTTCTGGGTTTGTGCAGGCTGCTTGTTCTCACTACCGAGTCCTGCTGCTGCTTTTGGTACAGGATCAGCCCTTGACAGTAGGAAATGAAGAAGATTCTGGAGATGCTCCAGTAAATCTTTGGGAACACTGGAATTTGAAATTCGAATTTCTCCTATTTATGCCACAAATGTTTTTGATTGCTTTTCATTGACTAAAACTGTAAAAGACACTCTTCCCTCACAAGCTTCCCAAAAGCAGGCTGTGGTTCTGCTTGTCAACGACCATCCTTAGAATTTTCTAGTCATTTTTAGTAAACTTTATTGTCTCAGGTCATTGTAGAGAACCAAGTGGAGAAGAGTTTGGCATTTTCCAACAGGAAGTTAGTAAACTAAGCATAGATGTAATAAGTGTGGATTTTTGAACATGGCCTGTACTGTGTCAGGGAAGAAGATGAGAGAGGGGCAGTGTTAGTCAGATGGCCCTGAAAGAACAGAACCGATAGAATGAATATGGGATTTACTCTAGTGACTTGTAGACTCTGGCTTGAATAGTCCAGCAGTGACTGTCTCTTGATGGGCAGGCCAAGAAAACAGCAGTTGCTCAGTCTGTGAGACTGGGTGTCTCAGCAGTCCCAGTCCGGTGCTGGAGTCCAGGGAAGCCGTAGAGAGTTGCTGGTCTTTAGTCCGTGTTGGAATCCTGAAGATGTAGCTTCTAGCACCAGGGAAGGAATGCCCCAGGATTAGGATAGATGACCTTGCTTGGGGCAGTGAGGATAAGCAGACAAAAAGCAAAAGTTGCTTCTTCCATGCCCTCTCATGTGGACTGCCTACCCCAGAAAGTGGCCCAGATTTAAGGTGGGTCTTCTCATCTCAAATCTGTTGAAGACTGAAGACTTCCCAGTCAGTCTGACCTTTTCAGACATGCATCGCCAGCTTCTTGGGCTTTAGTTGTGTCTAGATTCTGTTGTGTTGACAACCAAAATTAGCCGCCTCAAGAACCAGCTAGAATAATGGGTTCTTAGACTGGGTCATCTACTGGTCATGGGGTCAAAGCTCTTCTCTCCTGGTTGTTCAGTGAGCACTTAGAAGAACCAGAGAGAACTTGGGTAGAGTAGATGAACGATTGGCCATTTTGTGGAATGGCAGACAGTAGCTCAGCCCTGTTCTGTGACCTGTCTGAAGGTCAGCCTTTGAACTGGAATTTGAATCTCCTATCTCTGACCAGCACACTTCCATGCCGCGCTTCTACTTCACTGCTGTGGTTGGTACCTTTAGTCCAGAGGGGAGGCTTGTTCTGTTTGCTGGTATATTATTTAACTCTCAGAAAACCTTATGAATTAAGAGGGCAAGTTTTATCATTTGCCTTTTTAGAGGAGACAACTGGCAAGCTGCCGTATTTTAAGGTAATTGGGTCACTGAAGAAGTGCTGGAGGCGAGTCTTGGAGCTGGTTTTTCTAACCCTTTTATTGTGCCACACTGCCTTATTATGCTTCATGGAACTTGATGTCATCAATATCCAAACACTTAAAAATAAATTGGGAAAGAAGTCACATCCTGTTGTGGCTCCAGCCCTTGGCAGTGGTGTTTTTAAGTAGAGGTTTGTGTTATGAGAATTTTGCTTTCAAAATGCTGCATGTGCCTCGTGTAAAAAGTTGAATGAAACGCTTTTATTTTTTGGTAAATGGCCCATGTATGATTATTATTTATTTATTTTACCCCCTTTAAATTCCAGGTCCCTTGGCTAAATGAAGCACTGCGTACTTTTATTGCACATACCTTTATTAAAAGAAGTGGAAAAGATGCTTATTAGTTTTAATATTGCATGTGTGGAAGCGTAGCTTTTAAGAAGCAGCTCCAGTATCTAGAAGTACATTTTAAGAAGTCACTTGAATTTGTATTTGATTGATAAAAGAGAAAACTTCCTTAACTTTGCTATAATTTGATAATTATCTTAGTTGGGGGTGTAGATGTCTTGCTCTTTACTGATCTGATGCACATTCCTGGGGCCTGGCAGTTTATTTTGAGGCAGCCTTTCATTGGTTGGTATATAATCCAGGCACAGCTGTGTCTAAGTGCAAGTTTTTGCCCTTTCTCTATAAACCATATGCTGCTTTAACTTTTGGTGTATGCCCTTTCAATAAAACTCACATGGCTTTTACTGGTGGAACTATTGTTAAGTTAAACACAAACCAAATAGTCAGGCTTCTTGCATTTAACGCTGGACTACAATCTTCCAGAAAACAGTGTTAAAACACTGCTATTTGAAATAGCTATTCATGACCCAGAAACACTCTAGAAAGTTAACGGGTTGTGGTGTGGAAGGGCATGAGGAAAAGTTATGATGAGTTATAGGGACAAGAAAACAATTCAACCTGAGCCTTGGAGGTGTCAGGCAAGTGGGTGTGTTTATTACAGAGTTACAGAAGCTGGGGAAGATCGGGCAAATTCAAATCCAAACCGTACTGAGGTTCTGTCTCAGCCCAGTATGGATGCCTGCTTCAAGAAAACAGACATCTTTGTAAAGATGGCTCAGTGCTTAAGATTGTACTAGCTGTGCTTCTGGAGGACTGGGATTTCATTTCCAGCACCCATATGGTACCTTTTAAACTTCTATACCTCCAGATACAGGGGATATGACAGCGTCTTTTGGACTCCATGGTCATCAGATTCACAAGTGGTGCACAGACATACATGCAAGTGAAACACCTGAATACACTGAAAAATAAACAACAAATGCTGGAAGGAACTCTTACTCACTACTATCAGGGATGTAAACTGAGGTAGAGACTGTGTAGTGAGTATGGAAGTTCCTTAAAAAAAAAAAAAAAGAAACAAAAACCAAAAACCATCATGGGATCTAGCTGTAACACTCACAGGAATATACTCAGGAACCTAAGTCAACAGAGGTACTATAACATCCGCACTGTAGAGATCCTTCCACATCCATGTGTATCAGAGCACTTTCCATTACAGCCAAGATGTGAAATCAGCTTCAGATAAATATGTGTATATCTACAATGTTGTTTCATTCATCTATGAAGAAGACAGACATTATAGAAAAATCACTGAAACTTGAGATGATCATGTAAGCAAAATAAGCCAGATGCAGAAAACAAATACCGTGTAATTCCTCTCTTCATGGAATATCTACACAGGACAGGACAGTAGAAGGAAAACTTCGTTAGAGGAGAGGGAGGGGACAAGAGAGGATCATGGGAAAATAAAGAAAACCATTCCACAGCTGTCAAGTGGCAGAGATTGGATTGGAATCCAGGGTCTCCTCACATACCCACGAGGCTGCTATAGCTCTGAATTTTTAAAGGTTCTGTAGAAGACACTCAGGTGTTCCAGAATATAATTTTAATTTGCAGTACAGGAGAAAGTTCAGCTTAGCTGGTCGCTTCCCTGAAGGACAGTGTTCTAGTGTGTTTTCTAACAGGCTCCTCAACACTGGGTAATTCATCAAACCTAAAGGGTTGTTTCAATCATGCTTCTTGAGACAGCCCAGCCGAAGAGTGCATGGTTCTGGCATCTGCTTGGCCTCAGGAGGGCCGCCTTTGGTCCTAATGCGGTAGAAGGCTTCACATAGTGAGGCAGAGCAAGCTAGGTAGAAGAAGTTCCTTTTTGCTTCTGTTTTATGACCAAGCTCCTCTCACAAGCGTCATCATGACACAGTCACGTGTCCTGCTTTGTAACTCAGCATTGCCATATTGAGGACCAAGTTTCCAGCAGACTGTAGGGAACACGTTCCCCCCCATAGCCGGCAGCCTTGGGCAGATTGATTAACCTTGATTAGGCCTCACAGTGGTTGTCAAGGGTGGTGGTGCTTCAGTCCTCTCAGGTCTGTGCACTCCTCTGGAGATTGACAGGTACTCAGCAAAGGTCTCGGCTTGGGAGGCAGACCTCAGTGTTACCAGTGTGCTTACTTTTTGTTTGTTGCAGGGGTGGCTTGGTAAAAGCTGAATTAATTCTTTGCCAGGAGGTGGAACATTATACACACTTGGTGTTTGTTTGGGATATATTTGTATAGAGAGCTGAAATAATTGAAGTGGTGGTCATGCAACTTTAAATAAGCGAACCCATTGAAATAGACATAAAACCGTCTACCAGTGACAGCTGTTATTAATATGTATAAAAGTAGCTGGCTATATATACTCACTGTGTCCAAGAAATTTAAGAGGTGGAATAAAGTAAGACTTCGGGACATAATTTTTCAATTTGTGAATACTTAATTTGAAATCCTTTTGAGATACATAGATATGAAAATAAAATTAAAGAAGATACGCCTTTCTCCATCCTCAAATGACTGGGAAATATAGAAACATAAAGAAATAATCCATAGAAATATTTTCAGGTTATGTCTGCACACAGCCTTAATTTTTTTTTCTTAATTAAAAGTTTAGGATATATATATATATATATATATATATATATATATATATATATATATAGTTACTCTCTTCCTCCTTTACTCTAAATACAGTTTAGAAGCACGGTGGCCTGCTGTGTGAGTGGGTTCTTGGCAGCTATGCCCCTCTCTTGTGTCTGTGTGACTGGCGTTGTGATCCCCATTGATGCCACCGCTGTTTTCAAGTTTACCTGCGGAAGTTCCGTGTAGTAAGTGCCTCTCTTATGCTGGTGGAGCTCCAGGAAAACACTGCCCTTAGTGTCATGACAGTCGACCGTCTCATCCGACGGCACACACGGCTTTAACTCCTTTTCTTCCTGTGACTCACCCTGTGAGGAGCTTCAGGAGTTGGCTGCCCAGGCGCTGGGCTCTGCCCTGGCGCTGGGCTCTGCCCTGCACTTGTGTGTGCTCCGGGTAAGCAGCGTTGCCTCTCTGACGCTGCCTTTCTCCTCTGGTGATGAGGATTGTGACAGTGCCCTCCCTGTCTACCCCAGGAGCGAGGTGAGAGGACAGGGGAGGCGCCTCCTGCCTCCTTTAAGTAAATATTTGCTGTCGTTAACTGGTGCGTGGTTAATAGATTTTAGTTGGCAGGCTTCTGAGAAAGATGGATAGGAAGAACGTGTGAAGTGGATTTGTTTGTGTTTCAGAGAAGCAGATGAATTTAATCTTCCCTTTGTTTCCCTAATTGCTCTTGCTGCTATTTATTTATTTATTTATTTTTCTTTTTAAATTTCCTTACTTATGTTTCTTCTGGATGTTTCTGGTTCTCTGGAATAAAATTAAGAGGGAAATCTAGGCTGCCCAACCTCAGTTGCAGGGGGTTGAGCCTGGCGCTGCCTCTGCCCCTTGTCTGCCCTGCCCCGCTGAACTTTTCCTAGGGGGTGCAATGGTGGTGCGCTGGTGGCTGGCGCATCCTGTGTTGCCTGTGACTCAGGTGTGTGTAGAGAGGGGTCAGGCTTCTGGTGCTTTTCTTCTCTTATACACAGTTCTTGTGCCGCTACCTGAAGTCTGTGGCTAAGCTAGGCTCTGGCTTTCCAGATTCTTTCACGTCCATGTTCATTGCTCTCTGTCACACTAGGCAGGAAAGGGAGTCAGCCCAGATGTTCGTTAAGTGGTGACTGCATCACTTAATGTGGTACGTCCACGCAGCGGCGTTTCATCCAGCCTTAAAGAAAAACGAAATTTGTGAGAAAATGGAGGGGGCAGGAAAACAGTGCATTAAGTGAGGTAACCCAGGATTAGAAAGACAATACTGCGTGTTCTCCCGAGGATTCCCAGCATGCACTTTTACTATAAGTGTAGGTATATGGAATTGTGTGCAGAGCCCAGAAAAGGAGCTCAGGGTAGTGGAAGAAGGACGCTTTGAGGATGGGAGGAGGAGGGTAGTAGAACATATGTGATATGGCGGTGGAAGAGGGAATACTAAAGATGGAAGACTGCCAGCGGGGGGGGGGGGGGGCAGAGCGTGAGAGCGGTCAACCGAAACTAAGGTGTGTGAAAATGCCACAAAGAAACCCGTTACTCTGTATGCTGGTTAAAAAGTAAAAATAAATGTAGAAAAATCCCCAATAATTGACAAATGGTGTGTGTATTTGCCTCTGAGGTGCACATACCATAGCCGAGGTCACAAGGAGTCTTAGCTAGAGGACGGCGTTGTCCTAGGGATCTGTACTGCCTTTGTCCAGAAGCTGACTCAGCATAGGTAAGTCCTACTCGCTGTCCTTCAGGGTACTTTGGTGGCCTCCAACTTGAGTAAAATAATGATATTATTTTAATGTTCAAATTCACTTTTCAACAGGGCCTGTTTTTTTTATAGCATCATGTGTAAAAATTTATTAAGAATATAATGCCGCCATATGCTCATGCTGTTTCATTACACAATCTAAAGACAAAAAAAATGCCATATAAGCACCCCAGATGTTACACAAAGGCCTCCATTGTAACGGTCATAGGTTCTTGAACTACTGTGAATGTTAGCTCACTTAGTGTTGGCTTGCTTGCTGAAGACATACTTTGACAAATAGAACACGAGCTATCACTAACCGCATTGCTGCCTGCAGAGAATGTTGTAGTAGTTAGTATGTGTGTCTTGAGGACCTTTCTGCTGTCAGTGCGAACACTCCATGGCCATGTGTTCCTCGGGTTAGGTTACGCAAGAGTACATCTTCAGGTGGCCGAGTTTTCCTGCAGATGTATATATGGCAGGTTGTCAGAATGACAGAAACAACAGACATTTTTGTTTTGTTTTAAATATTTATTTATCTATGTATATGAGTGCTCTGTTTACATGTATGCCTGGATGTCCACAGAGGGTATCAGAAGAGGGCATTAGATCCCATTTTGGATGCTTATGAGCCACCATGTGGTTGCTGGGAATTGAACTCAGGACCTCTAGAAGATCAGCCAGTGCTCTTAACCACTAAGCCATCTCTCCAGCCCTAGAGACATTATTTTTAAAAAAACCAACTTGTTGTATACAATTTTAAACTTTCCTTTGTGCAGATTAATGTTTAAACTCAGGATCTTTTTACTCGTAAACTGGAAAATGTCGTTGTTCAGTCAGATGGCATGCCGTAATGACAGTCAGTGTTCAGTGGTTGGGACACTGAAGGAACTGTCTAGTTTGGCTTTTCCCTGAACGTGCCATCAGTCTATAGTTGTCTTAACAGAAGTGTCATGGAAAAGAATTATATAGAGAACAAACCAAAATCAGCTCAGCAGAGCTTCAAAAACTGGGAAAGGGGGAGTGAAGTACTTCCATGTACGTGAACTGATCATTTCCTTAGCTTTTGACTGTACAAGGTATTACTTACAGGAAGTCTGGTTGGCTTTATAATTATGATAAAAAGGCTCAAATGCAATACCAGAAGGTAGTGTGTTGGCAACTGACCAAGCATGTCTCAAAGACAATACGTTAGGGGCTAGAGAACTGACCTAGCAGTTAAGACTACTTTCCTGTCTTCTAGAGCATGGGTTCTCAACCTTCTTAATGCTGTGACCCTTGAATACAGTCCCTCATGTTGTGGTGATCCCCAGCAATACTATTATTTCATTGCTACTTCAAAACTGTAATTTTGCTACTGTTATGAATCCTAATGTAAATATCTGATTTGGAACGCCAAAGTGGTCACAACCCACAAGTTGAGAACCGCTGTTCAAGGGGATCTGAGTTCAGTGGCCAGCACCCTCATCAGACACAATTGCCTGTAACTCCAGCTACAGGAATCGGATTCCTTTGGCCTTCTTGAGCACTGGCAGTCATGTATGTGCGTAAAGAGAAAATCTTAAAACCAACTAGAATTTATAAAAAACAGCTTATTAAATAGCTTTAATGTTAAAAATTAGTATTTACAGCTGGGCAGTGGTGGCGTACACCTTTAATCCCAGCACTTGGGAGGCAGAGGCAGGCAGATCTCTGTGAGTTTGAGGCCAACCTGGCCTACAAGAGCTAGTTCCGGGTCAGACTCCAAGCTACAAAGAAACCCTGTCTCAAAAAAAAAAAAATTACAGAATGCCTTAGTTGGATTTTACATTTTGGCCAATCAATAGACTGATGGGCCATCTCTGAATTTAAACTAAAGTATGTCGTAGTGAGACCTTTTTAAAAACAAACGTAACAGCCCAAATAAAACAAGTTAAACTTGTGTTCCTTGCTACAATTTTAAAAAAGTAGTCAGATGGTTCAGTAATGGGACTTTGCTGTCAGAGCTGCTAAATACATGGGCTTACTCCCTGCCTGGAAGGAAAACCGGACTCGGAGTTTACCTCTGCCCAGCCCAGGTGCCATAGGCAGCAGCAGACTAGGTCCCCAGCCTGCCAACAAGCTCCTTGCTGCTCTGCTATGTTGTTGCCTTTGGATCTCATCATGGAATCTTTTATGCTCAACGCTATTTGCAAAGGAAAGAAGAAACTGCAATTCTTTGCTTATAGAAGACTAAAACCATCTCAGTGAAAACTTTGCTCCTCCTGCGAGCCATTGCCGATAGGTGCAAACGCACTGTTAAGCAGGAGGGACGATTTTGATCCTCCTAGGAGTTTATGGTCCTGCTTTTGATACCACTCAGAACTCACAGTGTAAGAGGAGGGCAGCTGAGAGCAAGCTTCTAGAAACTTCGTGGTGTTTTTCAAGGAAGGGCTTTCCTTGAGAATAAGAAAACTCTCGTCTCCCTTTTGATGGGAGCCAGGGGACCTCAAGGGCACACTTTGGAGCATATTTTCCCTCCCCAGGTCCTCGTGGACCTCGTACTTTCTTTCCAGGCCTTTGAAAGTTTGTGAGCATCATGGGCTACAAGTTTGGCTGGATCACAGTGCTCTCGCAATCAGCTTTCAGGAGCTTCCTCCCAAAGGGCAGGGTTGTCATCCTAAACTCTTAGTCTGGAAAGTTCAGAGGTGTGAGCAGTGGATACTCTGAAGGACGCAGCGTGTGCTTGAAACCTCGGTCAAGTTCATAATGCCATCTGCTCATCTTGGCTGTTATCTTTGGAAAAGACAGACAGCTGCCTGTCCCGGACCCACAACTCTCTGCTGCCGTGGTGGTGCCAGTCGTTCCAGAGTCGTGTTTGCGCTTACCTACCTTCTCATCGTCTTCTGTCTGCTTCTTGTTATCCCAAGGGCCTCTTGCAAAGTTAGTTGGAGCTCTGTAAACTAAGCAGTTGGGGAGTGAGGTAAGACTTCAGCTTTGAGTTGAGCACAAACCTGCTGTGTTTGCAGCAGATAGTTACAGTGAAGGTCCGGGGCAGTGTTGGTTAGCGTAGAGCATTAGAAATGTTCAAACAATGGGGCTGTGTGCCAGTGATGGAAGACACTTTCTTCTTTCTCTCCTTTCACCCCAAGACCTCCTGGTTGATGAAAGGAGGAAGAGAGCGCTACCTATCAGCTTGAGGGGAGGCTGTCACTTGAATTTCCCCAAAGCTTCAAATCCTGCTGTAACCCTCTCCAGTTTGCCGGCCTGCCAGCGTGGTTTAAAGGTTGCAGACAAAGCAAGAGCTCCCTCTTGATCCATCTGGGCCCCTCCCTCTGTCATCCGTCATTGTCAGTGGGAGATGTATGTATAGCAGCACAAGGGCAATGTCTGACCTCAAGGGTATTGGCAATGTTCTTAGAGAAGGCATTGTTTGCTCAGCCTCTTTGGAAGCGGTGCTCCAGGCGTTCCTGAGCCCCTGGCTAGGGCATGACAGCGGTTTGCCTGGAGAGGGAATATTCTGGTATTAAAACTCCAGCAACTGTACTCCCCCTACCTGGCTTAAGCCTGCTCTACTTTTGAATATGCCCTGTCTCTTCTCTTTTTCATTTCTGCTATCTCTTTGGTCCAAGTCCTGTGGGGGATTCTGAAAAGGGGAGGCGAGGACTTGGGTTCTACCAGGTTTATTCAAAGAACATCGACATGTAAATAATGAAAGAAAAGGGCTGATACGATGCCGCAAATGCATAGTCAGGAAAAAGATGAAATAATGCTCCTTTCAAATCCAGGGAGGCAGTTGCCTGGGAGGGAGGGACGGGACCCCCCCCCCAGTGCTTGGAGTAACACACAGAAGCCACTGGTTGCACCTGCTTCCCCAGGAACAGATGAGCCACGCTGCCTTGAGGCCTGTGGGTGCCCTCAGCCCTGCTGGGGATTGTGCACATGCAGGTATGGCACTCTACCCCAGTGCCTGAACATAGATTTGTCGGTTGGCTCCCTCTCAGTGTTCCCCAGGAATGAACTGATGGTGACAAAATGTGAATGGAGAGTATCTGAGTTTTGTGAATTCCTCTCATAACAGGAAAACATCAGGTTTTTTTCTCATAAATATTGGGGTTGAGGTGTACCTCCAATTATCATTCCAAAATCCCACCTGAGAGTTACTCCCTTGTTAACAGGGCCCTGTGGGCTCAGTGAGAAGTGGCTAGGGTGAGTTCCTCCTGATCACTTCCTGCCTGGGACCTGGGGTTTCCATCTGGACTCTGGGCCTCATACCTTCTCCCTGCTACCATATGGGATGGAGAGTCTGGAGAGATCAGATGAGATGACTTGAGGGATGGCAGTGAAGGATTATTTATTTCCCTGAAGGAGGAGAGGTGCTTGCTGGCCAGCGATCACCAGTCCTCACGTTCCTATTGTTGAGCTGCGGCTTGTGTTTTAACTCATTCAGAGATAAGTCCATCATTCAGCATCAAAAGTGGGGGGCACCAGAGACTCAGACCCTGAACACGGTAGTGTTCTTTTCTGGTGAAAATCCCATTTGGCCAGAAATCTGAGTACCCAGTCTTTTCCTTCCTGCCCCTAACATTTTGGTGCCTTCTCTCCACCCTCCACCCGCCCATCTTTTTGGCTTACTGCAACCTGAGTGCTCCTTTTTCTGGGAAAGCCTGATATCCTGACTTCAGTTTTATAATTTAATGATAGAGAGTTTCCTTAGTAAACCAAATTTAGAATCCTAGAATGCTTATCTTATATCCAGACCTTGAACATAAAAGGCATTTTATACCCACAATTGTTCATTTAATGAGCAATTGCGGAGTGCAGGCCGGTTAAGGGATTGAGCTATATGCACTATTATTGCAAGAAGTATTCCGAAATACCAGAAATAGGACGTAAGCTCTGATCAGGGAGACTGCGAGCACAATTACCTTCTTTTCAAATCCTTCTGTGACACTGCGGGAGGAAAAAGGACTTTGAAACTTGAAAGGAAAGAGCTTGCTTTCAACCTCAAAAGCTAGGAGGAAAGGGCTCTGAAATTTGCTCAGAATTCCCAATTCACCATTAGCCTGTTTCTTCCTTTAGCCTCAAGGCATTCTCCGCTTTTTGAAAAGATGTTAAGAAATTCAGTCACAATAGAGAACCTAGTTTTGAACACGTTTCACTCGGTCCATTGAGGTCTGGGCTCCAGCCTTTGTGTGGGGTGAATTGAGCTGAGCGGCTAGCTGGTTGGAGAGAGGTGAATGAGGAGTCGCTGTGCAGTCGCAAATTCTGGCAAAGGAAAAAAAAAAAAGCTCACCCCTTCCTTTGTTTTGTAATGCGCATTCCTGTACAATCCTGCCAGTGGCAATATGTGGAGTCCAGACTGTCCCTAAGTCAATATGGAGTACTTGGTTTATAGCAACTCTTGTTAAGTTTGTCTTGTAATTGAAGCTGCTGTTGACCTTGCTTGGGGACCATTTGTAAAACCGTTTATTTAGCATAAACTGAAATAATAAACCCTCCTTCTCTGGGGCCGATTGTGATAGGGTGACATTAGTTTGATTTAATGATTACCCGCCTGACCCTTCTGCTGGAGAGGGAGGCTTGAATAGGGAGAGTTCACTTCCAAGCACTTGCAAAGAATACTAATGAGCTTGTTAAATTTAGCATGGCTCCAACCACTTTTAATTCCTCTAATGGGAGCCTCATGGCCCGCGAGAGGGAGAGGGAAAGGCAAGAAAGGCCAAGAGATGCTGAGAATGTTCCTAGAGGGTCGGCTCAGTTAGAGAAGCTCACCAAGAAGTTTATAGAAAGTAGGTAGCCAGAGCCCAGGTACTGAGTTGTAAGTGTCTTGTGTTTGTTTTTACCTCCCCCAACCCCCCAACACACTGTGACTTTTATAGCTTGGGGGCAAGAGAGGAGTAAAGGCATTAAAATGAGTTTTCAACAACAGAACAAAATGGGTGTTAATGGAGAAAAGAGCAAGCAGGTGTTCTTTGGGCTCCTAAGCAGCCAATTTTGCCATGAATGGAGGTGTCCTGCCTAAAGATGCCCAGTGGAGTTTTGTTTCTGCATAGAAAGACTTGTGTGAAACATGTCTTACATCTAGGTGAAAAAGACCTTGTCTCCTGTATTCCAGGAGTTTGTGATGTGTCTAAGTCCTCTTTCACAGAGCTGGGGTGCTTTCTCCAGACCTTCATGATAATTGCCCTACACAGTGTTTGCAACGAGGTTTCTTTAGTTCTTTCTCAGCTTCTGGCGCTAAGTTTGACTCCATGTTGGTTGCTTCTGGAGGCGTTTGTAAAATCTGGGGCGGTTCCTAAGACCGTGTCCTCTGGGCAGCTCTCTCTTTGGGCGTGGATGCATGCAGATTCGTCTGCCTGGGCACAGATGACAGGAAGAAGGAGGTACAAAGTGGGATTGTGACGGCAGTGTTTGAAACATTTTTTCTTCCTGAAAGTTTTGAGAGAATCGCATGTTTCGCTTTGACCCCCATGCTTGCAGCTTTTCAGCAGGGAAGCTCAAACAGTTGCTTGTGTTTGGCTGTTACAGTCCATTGGCAGAAGCTCTTGGAGCCGTGGGCTGTTTGCTTACATTTTTACTGCTGGCTCCTGCTTGTTGCCATGGTGGACAGTATGTTTCTGTCAATAATTTGGCCTAGTGTAGCTTGTCTGTACTGACTCTCGAACTTTATTGAAGAACTCGCCTCGACTGAATGAGATGAGACAGCTTTCGTCTTTTGGCACGCAGAAGTGGTTGCTAAATTTCTAAGAGCAGGCGGGAATATTGCTTGGGAGTTGTGCTCTCCTTGTATCCATCATACGCTCGAGTCTCCTAGCTGTTTGTGCTTGGGAGCGTGTGTATTGTCAAGTTTTCATCTGAATGCTCATCAAAAGCAACTCAACACGGGAGGTAAATTCATGAAGTTTGTGTCTTCTGGCGTGGGGGTGGGGCCAGAGGCTTGTTGAGTAAAAAGGGTCACAGCGCCAACCGTGTAATAAAAGTTAAGGTTCCATGATGAAAGTCCCTGTATTAAAAACATTCTTGCCTGCATTTAGCTTTATGAAGAGAATGCCTTCATTTTTTTTCCCTGTATTAACTATTTGAGCTTGTATAACCTCCTCACACACGTTGAGATACTTCTCATTAACAAAGTCACTACACTAAGAGGCAGCCCATTTTTCTTTGCCTTTCTTCTTTCTCCCTGCAGGCTGGAGGGGCCTGACAGTGAGGGGAAGCTGATCAGCCATGCTGACTGTCCAGTTGTTGGTGAAGTTGTCTTCACCTGCTCACTGTAGATGCACACATCGCCACAGAGCCGGAGTTGACTGTAGGGATGCAGCTTTAAGGGGGAAAAGTTCATTTCTTTTGGGAAGATTAACTTGAGGAACCCCTATTTTAAACCTGAACCCCCATTTTAAACCTGGGATGGATCACAAGAATTTGCTCGCTTACTTTTCCCCCGGAGAATGCTAATTATGTGTCATAGTACCTCTGTGGAAGGGTTTTTTGTTTCTTTTTTTTTTTCCTTGTTTTACAGAATGTGCCCCTCACTGCTCCAAGTTAACTTTACTTGAAATTTTAAACACAGTTTCTTACAGAGCACAAATGAGTGGAAACTATGACTTGGTCTTTTTGACGGTTGTAGGAATTTTTACAAAACTATTATTTTCAGTGTTTTTGACGTCCATCAGCTTTTGTATAACCCCGAAGTCCTTTCTGTAGACTGAAATCTCACTGCTAATGAATCTCCTGGGAAGACTAATGCCTGTGTGTATTAACAGGAAGAAGAAAAACGAAGGCTCTTACTTGCTTGTTTTTGGTAGTTTGTCTTAAAATTGCCAGCAGCATGATTTGAATTACTTTTGCAAAGATCAATGGGAAAATCTGGGATAATTTCATTTTTTTTTTGTGGGCTTTAGTTGTTATTTGATAGATTAAACCCGTGTTTTACCCTTTAATTCTGAGGTTTCAGGTGAGGATCTGCACAAAACAATACTAAAATAATATTTCACAGTTGCTTTGTGGTGGTCAGCAGATTCACTGTAAGGACTCCAGCATACCTCATCATGTTTTGCAGAGCATTTGGGGTAAAAACAATTCATTGTTTGTTTTCAAGCTTTCCACACATATAGGCAGGAGCACCGAAGTTGGTGTTGGCATCTCAGTTGGTAGTAATATATTGTATGCACAGTTCCGCTTTCCTCCAAAGTGAACAAAGAGCCACGCTCACGTATTAGAAATTAGTAGCGTTCCTGGTATGGGTTCACAGGTAGTTGCACCTACTTATGGTTTCTTTGAAGGGAAGTTTGCATATTTAGATATGTTCAGTCTGTCTGAGATGTTCAGCAATGTAATTGTTTATACCTAGAGTTTCAATTGTTTTATTATTATTATTATTAAGAATAAAGACTATGCAAGTTTTTGAGTTAGCTGTTTAAGCATTACCCATACAGCTTTTGTTTCTGTGAGCTTTTCCTGCCAGAACAGCAACTGCTGGTTCCATGCAGCTTGACTGAGGTGTGACGCTTACTGGCTGTGATTCTAACAGGCAGATGAATCCACCTGCTGTGGGTTCAGACAGCAAGATGGCTGAAGTTTATGCACGAAGTCTAGCAAAGGTCATCCAGTCACAGAGAATGGTGGTGGAGAGATGGAAAGTTCTAGTAGGCCGACGAGAGCTCAAGTGTTCCGGATCTGGAGATAAAGTGTGTGTGTGATTTCATCCTTTTGATTAGGTGTTGGAGTCACATCAGAGCATGACTGGGAACATCGTCCTTGGACTTTACCTCCTTCGCTACACAGCCATGTTAAACCTGGACCTTCTGTCTCACTGAGTTTTCCTCTTGGTTCCCAGCTTTGACCTCTGGACAGACTCATGAAGCCTGTCTTAAGCTCCGTTCTTGTCCTGATTGACACCTTTGCCCCTATCTCTAGGGTGCTTTCAGTTTCCTTTCTGACCTTGTTGAATCTCTTTGTGGGTAACAAATCTGTGTTGGAAAAGACGAAACCCTCGATATTTCTAGGATGGCTTTCTAATGGTTCACCTTCCGAGAAACGAAGGCCCGGCATTTCTGGAGCCACCCAGAGCTCCACTGGACAGCAGGACCTCTCAGTATCCTGAAGGTCTTGTTTGATTAGCAGGCAGAGCAGAACTGGACAGCCTTGACTGGAGGTTGGCAAAACTTTCTCTCTCTTGTGAGACCTGCAGGGTGTCGTTGTGTTTGGAGGAGAACCTCCCATGCATTGTCACCCTCAGGCTTCCTTCCCGCTTTATTCATCCATGTGTAGCATGGGCCATCATTCATAGACAACTTTGCTTTGCAAATATCCTACCACAGGTGTGTCGTTTACAAAGTAGTCATGAAGGACAAAGAGGCTTCTTTCCAACAGAGAGGCAGGGAGAACCATATTGATGACTTTTTTTTTTTATTGCTCCTTAAAGTAGATTCTAAAGTCTTTCATTTTCCTTCTCTCTATAGAGGATGAAAGTCCTGGACAGATCTATCACCGAGAGAGAAGAAACGCAATCACCATGCAGCCTCAGAATGTGCAGGGGCTCAGCAAAATCAGTGAGGAGCCCTCAACGTCTAGTGATGAGAGGGCCTCATTGATCAAGAAGGAGATCCATGGATCCCTACCACATCTGGCAGAGCCCTCACTCCCTTATCGCGGGACTGTGTTTGCCATGGACCCCCGAAATGGTTACATGGAGCCTCACTACCGTAAGTGCTTCTGGCCAGTTAGCACTTGTTCTGGAGAGACATGGATGGGGGTCTGTGTATGGGGTGTGTGTGGTGGCTGTGGTGTGTATGCCTGCATGCATGTACTGTATGACTTATTGACTCTTCCATGTATAAAAGTGTTTCATCTTACGTTTTTTTCCTACTTTTGTTTCTTATCTATTCTTCTTAGAGAGTGACATTTTCTTATAGTCTAAGCACTTTCAGGGTTTTCAGTGTGTGGGGGTTCAGGAAGATGGTTTTGTGAAGAATCCGCATAGAGATTTGCTAGGGTTTGAACCAGGTAAACTCTATCTGTGCAGGGTTAATGGGATACTGTTAAAGCAGCTCTATTAAAAGCCGTTGATGGCAATTATTCCTCATGTTTCATGTTTTTGCTATTCCTATGCTTAACGATTTGTTAAAACAAACTAATTTTAACAATTCAGTGCTAAATTTGTTACTATGGAAGCCTGCAGTGAGCCCTCCTCTCTTTACAAGCCTGCCCGAGACACCCGAAGTTATCTTTCTAGTCCTAACAGGATCAAAAAAATTCAACAGAACTCTGAGCATACGTATAGGGTAGTTCTTTGCAAAGGCAGACTATACGGTAAATACATACGGGCTGAGTTTACTTCAGGCCTGTTTCTGGTTTAGGAATATAATTTGGCTCCGGAGTAATGAAAGTCATGTTGAGGTGGCAAAGCTGGAAGCTCCTGATTACAGATTTATCGCCTTGCCAGGATATAGTTGCCATTTAACCTTCCTGGCTCCAATTCCAGATGATCCATTGAGCTCCAGAGAGGGAGACTGGTTTGTGTTTCCCTTTTCCCACATCATTCAGAAATTTTAGTGTTTAAGGCAAAAGGTCATTAGCCAGATGACTGATTAGTGAGGACAGCTGATTAGAGCATGTTATTTTGCTCAAGAAAGTGCCCAGGATAAAAGCTAATTTCATTCCTTCATTAGTTAGCTGGAAGCAAAGGGGAACGCTCACTCATCAGATCAAAGGGTCTTGCAGCAACCTTAAGTCCCATCAACCGCTTTCCCCACCAGAGTATATTGTTGGAAGAAATGGGGGAAGCAATACTTTTTAAGTGGAAAGGGCTTTTTTTTTTTTTTTTTTTTTTTTAAGAAGCATGAAAAAATGGTTGTTTGGATTCGTCCCCCCCACCCCTACCCCTTTAGCTTTTAAAAAAAGTTAAGTGCTTTCTCCTAAAAAAAAAAAAAAATGCTCATTGGTCCCATTCCTGAAAAGGTGTCTGTGGACACAGAAATAAGGACGGAAGTATTTGGATAGCTATATTTCCTTCCTCCCTTAGGGCTTACTTCATTTTGTTTTTTTCCCCTGACTTTTAGGAATGCAGATAAAAAATAATGTTGATAGGATTTTTCTTTTCTCTGATCACATTTTAAAGTGTCTTCCATCATGTTTTTATTTGTGGTCTCTTGAATATTATTCATGCAGACACCACTGGGGATTCCTACATTCTCCCCACCTGTGTTTATCCCTCCTCATAGTGAGCAGTACACGCACATTTTTTTTTTTAAAGATCAAGCGTTGATACCCGCCTACAAGCTCCTTGCAGTGTTTTGTCTTTTTGTGTGAACACAAGCTTTTCCCATCACAGTGATGTTTTGTTTTGTTTTGTTTTTTTCCAGATGCCCACTAATTAGTGAGGTGTTTAATTAGTCCAGACAGCAGATGAACCCGTCTTTCTGTTGGTTGATGGCAGTGGAACCGTTAACTTTCTGTCCAGTTTGCAGCTTGTTCTTTGTTTTAACAGTGTCCCATTGAGTCATCTCCCCATCGTTTGAGGGGCAGCTTTCTTTTCAGCAGGGATTCCTGTAGGGGCTCAGTGGTCTGTGTGACCCACTTCCTGGCTCACCAAAGTAGCATTAGCTAACACTGCCTGGAGAGCTCACAGGAGGATTTATATTCATTCATTGTTTTACTAGTTTGAGGATATAGTACCTATAAGTTGATTATTCTTGTGATTTCCTGCTATTCCATAAAAGAATGTTGAAGTAATGCTCTAGGGTCTGATCACATCCACCGTCTATAGCCACATGGCAAAGGAATTCTGAGGTCCACAACAACAATTTTCCTGACTTGGGAACATTATATAGTTATGTGCCGGAAGTCTTGAAAACTGCAGATTTGGGTTCAGATGCTAGTGGTTCACTTATTAGCCCTGTGACCTCGAGTCAGTGTGTTGGCTGCCAAGAGTGATTTCCTTGTTCTCAGAGATGTGTGATGTTATGACTGACTGGACCTTGGGGTTCCTCTGCCATTGTGCCAGTAAAATGGAGTCTTTCCTAAACTCCAGCACATGCTAAGTACCTCAGAATTGCGAGGCCATGCTGCTCCGCGTCTTCCTTCTACTTCCCCCTCTATTGCGCCATCACCACCACCATGTGGTTGGCTCACTCTTCGCACCATGCCATTTCTGTGAGGGTGCAGTGTATTTTGTTTGTTGTTTTGTTTTTCTGACAGCTTAGCTAATGAGTGGGCTGTAACTGGGAAGAAGGGCAGAGTAGCAAGAGCTATGCCCTGTGTCTTCTCTACAGACTGCCTTTCTCATGGAACCCCAGTTGGCTTTGGCTTTTGTCTGTTTCATAAGCAAAGATATTACGAAACTTCTTACTTTAAGAAGTCCAAAAATTTTAAATTTATGGCAGGAAATACTTTATATAATGAGTGAAAATATAGAAAAAAGTGCAGTATTATTAGTTGATATGAAATAATTAAAGACTCTAAATTAAGTTCGCATTAGATAGAATATGGCTTTACTTTTCTAGAACCTTGTTTGGGTATTTAATCTTCTATTTACATCTCAAGTAGCTTTTTTTTAGGTGTTTATGATCAAATCTGCATACCTGACATGGATTTAATTACGCAGGCAAAGCTCATGACTAATGTGAGCCAAAGGTAATAAATGTCCTGAGAATTTAAAAAATGTGTTTGAAAGGGGCATTAAATTTTATTTTGTTTCTGTTTCTTGTGGGTAAAGCCTGTCTCCCTCCTGCAGCCACGCTCATTGTAGACCTTTGTTACACTGCGCAGAAGCGTCTCTAGGGCCCATTCCTCTCTTCCGCCCTGGCCAGCTCTGTGAGACAGCTGTACACTAAAGACTCCACCAGTCCAGTGTGGCTGGCTATGAAAACTCAGTGATTCCTTCAATTATCCGTGGTTGGAAAATGTAGACTTTTCAAATGCCTAATTTGTGCTTCTATATATACTAACTTTGTATTTCTAAAGTGTGGGTAGGTTTCCTGTAAGACCAGAAAAGGGAAGAAAAAAACATAACATCTTTTTCCCTTCAGAAGGACATATGTAAAATTTTTATTGCATAAGACTTTATTATACTCGGGTAGGCAGTGAGGCATCTTCACAAATTGTAGCTTGGCAGAATTCAAAGTATTTTAGATTTTGTGGGTTTGCCTTTAAAAACTCGAAAAGGAAAGAAAAAAGAAAGCCAAGGGATAGCGGGCACTTCAAACGCTCTCAACATGTGTTTGGAATAAAATCCACACAGTGGGGTGGGGTGGGGTGTTCTCCCATGAAGGGTAGCTGTGGATGGGCTGTATATCAGGGCAAGAGAAAAAGCGTGCAAGCTGCATGTCTCACACATGATGTGGTGCTGACAAGCTCTTGGCCACAGCATCACTCGTGTTATAATTTGGGATACCATGAGGGGAGGTGGATTTGGGGACCCTATCCGCTTATCCTGGAGTCAGGCTAAGAGATTCCATCTCTTGCCCAAAGATTGATCAGCAACCTTTTTCTCCTCCTGCCCCATCTGTAGGCAGATATTTCAAACCACCATCACCCACTGCTTTTGTTACTGCCACACATTTATTGTTTTATAAACTTGGGAAGGCAGGTGACATAATAGTTCAAGCATGCGCTGTACCCTGACTGACACTTAACTTTTATTCTCTTCCCTTTTAAAGGAAACATGTGTTTCACTGTCTCCCTTTTCTCTGAGAAGAGTGTAGTTTTGTAGCCGTACCCTGTAGCGTTCTGTGTGTGGAGTTTGTTGGAGCCATTGAGCATGTCACAGAAGGTCTCAGTTTTGTTAAAGGGAGCAGAAAGATCTCTTCTTTTTTAAAAGTTCAAGTCTCCTTCATAGTTTTGTAGTTGTGCGCTGACTGCCCCCCTCTTCCCCGCCCTGCTCCCGAGCAGTAATTCTTCATGGAAAATATGATGCATTCTTGCATGCAAATGCTTTGATTGAAAACACACCGCTGGTATTCTCCCTTCTGTTCCCCAGCTCAAATGACAGAACTATTAGTTGCTAATTAGCAAAACCTGAGGAATTAGCTTAAAGAAAAGAAATGGAATTTTTAATTGGCTTGCATTTATTTTCTATGGAAAGCTACTGTGGTGATCCCACTTGTAGGCTGTGGCTTAAAAAAAGGCACATGCAAGTATTTTTTCTTACCTGTCTGTCTCTGTGTTAACTGACTTTCCACATGCCTTAGAAACGTATCTTCTGACTGAGGGGGAAGAAGATATGTATTTTACATATTTAATAGGTGCACCTGCTCACATTTCTTCTACTTTGCAATTGTCATCTTGAGACTGTAGAGACAAAAATGCCCACAAGGCACAAATGAACAGTTTGGTGTTGACCGAACTGCAAAGGTAATGACAGTTCCCTTAGCACACAGTTCCAGTTTATCCGGATCGTCTCTTCCTCCCTCCGTGGAGAACTGCTGATGAACCAATCAGGAGGTTTCATTTCCCTTCTGGATGTTAGATTATTTAAGCAGAGTGAGTGAAGCTGGGTCACTCTCTGGGGTCTGTGCTGACTGTCGTGTTTTCTAGCTGTTAGTCTTGGGAGGGGGGAGAGGAGGGGATGGCTGTCAGAAAGTCTCTACACCCTTGCATAACTTATTTGTGAGCTTAAGATACTTGCCTTTTCTCAGAAGTTCGTTGTTACAATGTGCTTCTGTACAGCAACGCAGAGGACAAACCGTGAACCATTGCTGTAGACTTTTACAGCATCATCCCAAAGATTTTATAGCTTCCTTGCAAGGTGACTAAAACATTACAGAAGTGGGGATCGTGCTAGCATTTCTGGTTTTGAACTTTTCGTAATGAAGGTTGAGATACGGTGAGTGCAAGCAGGAACCAGGTAACTTGAGAAAAGTACTGTAGCATTTGGAGAAAAGTTAATTTGTTCTGTATGTGGACTTCGAAAACATTTACTAGCAGGCCAAAAAAAGAATGAGAAGAAGACCTTGTTTCTTGTGAAAATAATTTAGACAGTGACAAGATGGCCGGCCCCTCCCATGCCTCCACTCACATCTCCTTGCCTCACTCAGAACTGGCTTCCTTTGGACCACCGCTCTGCTACTTCCTGCCTTTTTCTCTTCATGTGATTACTTCTCCTACGCCAATTAGAAAAGACTCCTTTAAGTACCATCTTACAAGATGCCTTCCCATCCTAGACACTGAAGAGCCATGCAAGTTCCATGTTTAAACATGTTATTATTACTTCCTTTGGTTATCACTGTCCCATAACATAGCCAGATCTCTTTTGGAACAGTGTGATTAGCTCAATGTATGCACTTGGCTTTTCTGTCCCCCTGATTTCCCTAGGAAGGTGTAGGAGTAGGCCCCCAACCTTCCATAACTGGGGGACTCTTAGGATGCTTGACCTTGGCCCTGTTTTATGGAGGTTACTCTTTTGGAATTGGAAGAGATGTAGTTGCTTCTATTGTCATCTTAGGGTTAGTCATTATGTCCCCCGCAGCCCGCTCTGTGTAAAGGAGGTGTACAGTTGCTAGGCTTCACATGAGAGATGAATTGCAGCCCTTTGGAAATGAGTTGACGGGTCAGTCACGGCAGGGATATGAAAGCTTTTTTAATACTGTGGGACTAGCACAGTAGAGCTGCCTGTCATAGTTGACGTGACACTCGTGTTCGATGGGACTGCTGGGTATTTTTCCTGAAGCTGAGGGAAGCGTAGTGCTTGCTTGCCCTTTTCTTCAGTAACCTCGGTAATTCACGATTTTGGTAATAATATCCCCAGTGATCCTTGTCCAGCCGGTGTGAGGCTCATGCTAATGAGACCTCACATCACAGCTCCGCTCAGGAGCAAGGATAAAGTTTCCTAAAAATGTCACATGATTTTTATTCCCTTCTTAATTCGACACCCACCCAGATGGCACTATCTTGGGGTTCTTTCCCTCCCTGGCCACCTCCCGCCCTCCTGTTTTGCTTTCTTCTCTCCTAGAGTGAAGCGTGGAAACAGGGACTCCAGCCCTTTGCTAGCCATCTTCTAACAGCTCCCTCTTCCCGCTTCTAATGGAGGCAACATTATCCTTGGCCCTCCTCCTTTTTCTTGTATAATTAAAGAATGTTACCTTTGATGTCTCTTGAAAGCCGTGCCTCCTATCCTGCTTTAGCTTTCTTGATCTTGCTTCTATACATTTGTGCTGTGTCCTCACATTTCTCCATGAAAAGACTTGATTTCCTCTTGTTGTGCCCTTTCACAGTTTGGATTAATGCACAGTAACTGATTTGGTCAGTTCCAGTGCTCTGATCCAGTCTAGACTGTTGTAGTGTTCTTCCAGAAAGATCCTACGTTCTCGGTTATTTAGCCTTTATATTTGGGCCTCTGCTTTGGTTTCCAGTAAATAAATAAGTTGTGCTCACTTTTCTGGAGTCCTCTCTTCTTTCGTGGGCCCAGATTTTTCACTGGCCTCTATTTAAGATTAATTTCTTCATCTTAGAACAAAGAAAAGAAAAAAATCTTATTGATTGATTCGACTGCCCAGCCTTTTAATTTGTCAGTCATTTGTTAACTGAGCATGTACTTATAAAGTAGCCCAAGTGCTACCCAACACTGAGCAAAATGAGCAGTCCCCTGCTTCTGTGCAGCCTCAGCTGTGGGTTATGGAGGCCAGTAGACAGAGTTCTGCACAGGAATTGTGAAGAAAGACAGTGTGGTGTTCTCTAGGATTTTCTAGAGAAAATCTTCATTCTTTACTCCAGAAGGCTTTTTGAAAGAGGTAACGGTCAAGAAATTCTAAGGCTAAGATAGGCAGACAAATCTAGGTCAAGGGCAGTTCTCACTGGCCAAGAGGCCAAAGAAAGCCTGATGCCTTGGGGAGATAGAGAAACCTTTCTGGACAGAGGGTGGGTTCACAGTGAGAGAGACAGAGGTAGAGAGATGCTGACAAGCCAGTGTCCTCAGGATCTGTCTGCTCTGTATCTGATCCATGATGCTCCCAGAGACGTGGTACATGTCTCTTGAGAATTGACAAGCCTCTGGGTAACTGTTGCAAATGAAGAGGTTCTCTGCTTCAGACTTGAATTTACCTCCATTTGTGGAATCGCCTCGTCCTCAACTCCACCCTGGGCATGCCTTCCTGGACTTCCCTGGCTGGCTGTCCACCACCGCTTGGGTTGGACAGCATTTTCTATTTTCATATGAAGACTACATAATGACATTTTTTCCTTGTTGTCCAGCTGTTGCTCTTGTCTGTGCTAGGTGACCCTAACAATCACAGTATTTTGAACCCAAATTACAAATCCCCAAATGTGGAGAATCATGTGGCTGCTTCCTTAAAGAGCTAAGCATTCTGTACGAAGACTCTTTTTTTTAACCTTCAAAACCTCATTTTTACAATGAGAAAATGCAAACCATTGAATTCACTTTATTGGGAAGCTCTTGAATCCCCACATGTCAGTCAAGCCAGAAAAACTGTGTGGAGACCTTTGTTCAGCTGGAGATGGCGCCAGCAATAACAGGGAGATGAAGCTGGGCAATCCAGTAGCCAAAATGTCAGGGAAAAGAAGAACAAAGACTCACATTAGTGGAATAAGCCTTCAGTCCCCCTGGCCTGAAATAATCTGATGGGAGATGCTGGAACCCTGGAGGAGGAGACACTGGCCTCCCTGTGGGGGTCTCGGACCTAATCAGCACACATTGTCCTGGTCAATGGGAGCCCACTCTAGGGAGCGGGTGTTTACCTTGTCCACTGGGGGGACCCAAATCTACATGCTGATTGTGCTCTGACTGGAGCGTGGAATCAAAGGAGGAGCCTGTTTCCTGGGTAATATAACGAGGAGCAGAGAAGTGTACATAGAGGTGCTGAGAAACAAACAGCCCTCTTCTTTTGACTTGCCTTCTTGGGCTAAGCCTGCTCTCAAATTGGGCAGGATCTCAAGGCTCCTCTCCTTGTTCCTATTTTCCCCTTTGTAAGGAATGCTCCCACCCCTGCCCCACCCCCGCCCCATCCTTCAGTTCTCAGGGCCTAGAAGAGAGTTGCATAATATAGTGGTTTTCCTGTGACCTTATTCCCTACCAGAAGGACTGTGATCCCTCCCAGCCCTACCACTCCCTCTGAGATCCCTTCAGCCACACAGGCTTCCTTCCAGGCCCCTCTGTGGATCAGATCCTGGTCTCTAGGCATTTCCAAGTGTCCCTTCTCGTCCTAGACTACTCTTCTAAGCTCTTTGCCCCAGGGTTGTGGTAATGCCATCCTCTCTGGGAGGCCTTCTGGATTCTGTGGCTTGACCATTTCAACTCTGCATGCAGCTTACTTTTCTAATACACCCCCACCCACCCCCCCACAACTATGGGGATGCAATTTTATATTGCCCCTTTTGTCATGGATATTTTGACTGTATTATGTATCTATTACATTGCTGTAAAACTTATGACCTAGAGACATAGTCAGTGAACAGTGGGAGGCACCTGGATACGTTTCTAAGACCGTCTGGTTCATCATATTGATACGATCTGTGTAAGCATACAGTGCCTGATATTTTTCCTCATTTCAAAAACTTTTTTTTTTTTTGATAGTCTGCTGAGACTGAGACAATGTTTCAAATGGTTGTTTGCCAAATCATGTCCTTACTCTCAAAGCTGGTGAGAGGAGACACAGACCACATACCTAGCCAGAGCCCTCAAGGAGGAATGACAAATGGTGTCCCGGGGAGGATTATGCCTTTGGAGAGGTGCTGCGGCTGCCCGTGCTGCTGTGGGTCAGAGGGCGCACACTTTGCTCAGTAACCAGAAGCCACGAAGTTGAGGAGTGAAGGGGCAAGTGTCCTGGCCATGGGATGGGGTGGTCTGGGGGCACTGGCAGAGGAGATTCAGTGTGACTTGATGTTTGCTTTAGAACTGTTACTCTGGCCGGTGGGGTAGCCCGTAGAAGAACGCTTAGCAGGCTGCTCCCACACACCTAGGAAGCCTCCTGCTTAGGAACTGTGGCCACAGACATGGCCTCTCTCTGTGAAACAGTTTATATCACAGCCTCTGCCCTTGAACTTCTAAATTCATGCAGTTTCATGAGATGTTGTCAAGACTTCCCCTCAGATAGATTAGGATATCAAAGCCCAGGTGAGCTGAAGAAGTGGCCTGTTTTTATGAGGCTGAGAAAGGGCTAAACTGAGGTTTGAGCACAGTTTTCCTTACAGCCTGAGGTTCTTCTCACGTGCTCCATAACGGGCAGAATTGCAAACGATGGCACAAACCTATCAAAGGGCCAGGTCTGATGGGTCAGACTCTGCTACCGAGGGAGCCTCAGGGGAGCGTTGTCTTAAACACTGGTAGTGCTATGTGTAAGACTTGGGAAGCAAGTGTTTGGAAGTAGGGGGACATTCCCACTTGTGGCTCTGTGTGTTACTTAGTCCCTTCCCAGTGCCTAGGTGGCAAGTTCTGGTCACTTCTCACCCTGACCCAAATATTTTAATGCATTTTTTCATGTGTTTATTTGTGAGTTTGTACATGCGAATGTGGTGCCCATGGGAGCCAGGGAGATGATTGGGTTCCCTCGAATTGGAGTTGCAGGCTGTGGTACTGGACACTAAACTCAGGTCCTTCTCAGGAAGAATATGGGTTCTTTACAACGGAGCCATCTCTCTATCCCCATTCTTGTCATTTTTACCTTTGTCCTCAACTGGGTCTGATGCGGGTGATCATGAGAAATTCCTCGTTAATTACTACTTTTCAAAGAACGAGAAGTGACATATAACTTAATTATAGGAAGGCTCTCGGGTCCTCTCTACTCCATTTAAGGAGGCCTCTGTGTGGAATCACTGGTCTGAAGGCCTCACTGCACAGCTCTTTTGGTTTGTATAGAAACACATTTTACCTTGAAGTAACTGAGGGTCACCTAGATCTTAATCCCATCTGAACGTGAGCTCCAGGCCTGGGGTTTGTGGGGAGGGAGGGAACTCCTGGGTGCATGGTTTCTCTTCTTCTCCCGGTTCTGTTGATGGCACAGTAGCGCTTGGGACACAGGCCCTCTCTGCGGCTCAGCAATCCTTACTTACCATTTGTACTCCCATTTCTACAGAGCAGTGACTTTATGCACTAGGAACTTCGCTGTATCCACAGATGACGCAACATCTGGTGCTCCCTCTGCCTTTTCTGTACCCAGAGTCACCAGGAACATAGAGGTCATTTTGGGATGTCCCATTTGCCCTTCTCCTTGGCTTTGCACAGGACAGCAACCTCTCCTCACATCCACAGGGGTGGAGGTGTCAGGAGCATGTACCAACTTTAGCCTAAATACTTGAGATTTTGGAGGGGTGCAAAGTGGGGCCCACCTCAATGTCCAGCGACCCCACCTAGATGGACGGTTTGTTGTCTCTGGGCTTTGGCATCGCAGATGCGCCGAGAGGTTCTTAAGAATGATTGAGGGATCAGAGGGACAATTTGTGATAAAAAAAAACTAGAAAGACAGTGTGGATGGCAAAGCTAGTGTAGGCTAAAGTCAGACATGGCAACTCTCAGCCAGTCGTAGACGAAATGGATATTAAGCAGGGACAAGACTGACATCAAGACACCGAGTGGGAAATCTGTGGAGTCTACCGAGGAAGCCTCTGGAACCTTGTGCTTACCAGGAACCTAGGGCTGATGTTTGCCTTGAAGGCATCCAGAAGGCATTAGTCCCCACCTGTCTCCAGCTGCATTCCAGGAGACTTACCTGAGCTAGATCTGGATCTGTAAAATCCAGATACATGTCATAACAATGCTCCTTCTGTGTCTGGAAAGTAAGACAAGTGAACGTCGAGACTTTTCAGAGTGACTGCGATCCCCAGAGAAACCTTGAACTAGAGAAGTCTAAAAATTATGGAAAATGATTACAAGCCTTTTAGAGAAGGCAGAGGGATGGTGTAGGTTTTTTTTCAACCCCACCCCCCCCCCCCATTAATTGATCTCTACACATAGTAAAATAAAAGCCTGGCCCAAGCCCTTGATTTTCTCTTTGGGGGAGAGAAAGTTCGAAACGACACGTGAAAACAATTAAGTCACATATCGACAAGTTTGAGCTGGTGAGATGAAAGGCAGGGCCCAGGTCTGGTGAGGGTGACTTCTGATTCCAAGGGGGTTTTTACAATAGAGCTTTGGCTCCATGGCAAAATTAAATCCAGTATGAAATTTCCCCTAATTAACATTTCCCTTCTTCCCTCCAAATATCAAATTTATGGACTCTAAGAAATTCGCGTCACAGACATGCCAGTGCCCGCTCTCTTTCTGCTTGATCTCTTCCAGCTGTTATTAACTTTCGTGTCTGACTATCATTAATTTGCGAGGAGTTCTGAATGCAGTCTGAAATGTTCCGCTGAGTACTAGACATTTGAGGACAGATTTCACTTGAGTTCGTCTCGATTCTTGCTGGTATTTTGGCGTGCGGGTTTGTTGCTTCATAATAACCCCACCAAGGCCTTCTGTGATGGCATGAACCTTTATCTCTGTTGATTCTTTCTGTTCCTTACCTCGTTAGTCAAACCTGTACATCCTTTGGATGCCTGGTTGGCACATAGAACCTGCCCCTAAAGTTCAGTAAGGACAGAAATGGTTGGCTTTCTGGGGCTTTTCTCTTCCGGCCTTCTGATTGCCTGGAGTACAATTTTGTTTCTCTGTTTTGTTTTCTCACCACAGTTGTTGGAATTGTGTTTTAGTCTACACCTTTGCATGGTTCACAGTAAGAACGGATGGTTGGGCACAGGCTATTCAGGATTGTTCCTCAATCCTGGACTTCCCTTGTTTGCTTGGCTGCTTGATTGCTATTTCCTGTGGGAAGCTGTGTGTCTTTAGCCTGGAAGCACAGTGGTCGGACTGATGGGCTTCGGAGATGCCCATTCAGGGGTGGAGGTAAGTGGTCCCCCTTTGACATTGCCTACCCTCTTGGCCAGCTAGTTTTTTTTTTTTTTTTGTCACCTTGATCCAACTAGAGCAATGGTTCTCAACCTTTGTAATGCTGTGACCCTTTAATAAAGTTCCTCATGTTGTAGTGACCCCCAACTATAAAATTATTTCATTGCTACTTCATAACTGTAATGTTGCTGCTGTACATATCTGAGGTGGGACCGAAAGGGTTCACAACCCACAGGTTGAGAACCATTGAGCTAAAGTCATCTGAGAGAAGGGAAACTCAACTAAGAAAACCTCTCCATAAAATTGAGCTGTAGGCAAGCCCGTGGGGCATTTTCTTAATTAATGATCAGTGTTGAGGGTCAAGCTCATTGTGGGCTGTGCCATCCCTGGACTGTGCCATCCCTGGACTGGTGGTCGTAGGTGCCTCACGAAAGCAAACTGAGGAAGCTTTGGAGAGCATGCCGTAAGCAGCATTTCTCCATGGCCTCTGCAGCAGTTTCTGTCTCTAGGTTCCTGCCTTGTGTTACTGATCTGACTTCCCCCAGTGATCGACTGTTACATGAAAGTGTAAGAGGGAGAAATAAATCCCTTCCTCCCCAAGTTGGTTTTGGTCATGGCATTTTAGCCCAGCAGTCGTAACTTAACTAAGACTGCTTTCCAGAGGAAGACAGTTTAGGGCCGCACCTCATACCTCCTTTTTGGAATTCTCCTCCAGTAGGATGTTCTGTTTTTTTTTTCTTTCTTCTAATCTCTCTCTTCAGGTAACAGTGCAGCCTCGCTCGTTTGATGCCATGCTCTTGCTAGTAACCTGCAGGTTTTCCCAAGAGGCCATTGCATAATGAGCCACCAGGTGTGTGCGACTCTAAGGCATCAATCCTACTTTTGTTTGTCTTCAGCCTTAAGATCCCAGGTCCAAGCTCCCTCACACAGAGCTGTGTGATAAAATGGTGATGTCTGGCCCTCATCCTCAGGAGTTGCCCTGAGGAGTGAAGATGTGGCCTCAGAGCCCAAGCCAGCCCTGCTAGTCCTGACCCTAGAGTGAAGGAGGCTTGATGGCTATGGATGAGGCCACATGCAGATGAAGAAGCCCCGTGCTTCCATTGTCCCACTGAATTCTGGACGTTAATGAACTTGGCAGCAGAGGTGATGGCTGGCTCCTGGGTACGCCGTGTCCTCACTTGTGAGCTAATTGTATTGAGAACCAAAGGAATATCTTTACTTACCCCGGAACTCCTAGCTTTGTGTGTATGCCAGCCCCTTTTGCCAGAGAGCCAGGCAGAGAGGCAGAAACAGCCCAAGGATTCAGGCCTTTTTCTTCTTTTCCTTGAAACAGAGGGGGTGTGTTTTGTGTCCTATTTATGTTTTTAAGTAATTTTTAACTCATTTATTTGTTTGTGTGTCAAAGGGCAGCTTGCTGGAGCCCTCTCCTTCCACTGTTGCTTCCTTAGGGTTGAGCTCAGTTCTTTAAATTTGGCTGTAGGCCCCTTTATTCTTCCTGTTTCATTTTGTGGATCCTGTTGCTTGTATTTTTTTTTTTAAAAAAACTTGATTATTTAAACCTTTCCACAAAAGTATTTCTTTTAGGAGTCAATACTGAAGGAAACCTTCAGTGTATTGAAGTATCCGGGGAGGTTTTTGTCCTGGGGTTTGTAAGCAGAGACTGCTCAGACCCAAATAATCACATGGAAACTTTATGAATTACAGCACTGCTTGGCTAATAGTTTAGTTATATTCCTGGCTAGCTCCTGTATCTTAAATTAATCCATTTCTATTAATCTGTGTATTGCCATGTAGCTGTGGCCTACTGGGTAAGATTCCGGTGTCCTCCTTCAGTAGCTACGTGACTTCTCCCTGACTCTGCCTACTCTTTGTCTCTTTTCGGATTTCCTGCCTGGCTTTATTCTGCCCTGCCATAGGCTGAAACAGCTTTCTTCATCAACCAATAAAGCAGCACATATACAGAAAGACATCCCACTTCAGGGTATGAGAGTGCTAGTGACAGTGAAGACAGTGGTGTGACGCAGACTTTATCAGGGTGGCGTGTGAGGGTTGCTTGTATTTGCTGCTCACCTCGTGCTGAAACATCTTTTAGAACCTCTTTCCAATCTTGACCTAGTTTTCTGGATCCCAGCCTACTAGGTTGCCTCTGTGCACTGATGTAGGATCTAGCAGAGCTATGATAGCTGGTTTTCTGGGAGTCCTTAGGGTAGAAAGAAATTTGGAGGCTGTGGCCTCTAATCCACTTAGGGAGCTGTAAAGAGAATTTACTGTGATTTTTGCCCCCAGGTCCTCTTCTAGAAAAGGAGGTCTGTGTTGGGTGAGAGAGAAGCTTTCTCCTTGTTTGTTTATTTGTGAATTATCTTTCTTTGTCCCTGTGAAAATATTGGGCTCTCTTTACAGAGTGATTTTTTTTAAAGCATGTCCCATTTATTTAATGGATTTATTTTTATTTAATTTCAAATTTATTTTGTCTTTATTCACTAGTCTTGTCACTTGATAGATTATTTCAGGATGACAGTGCAGTCTTTTCTCTCTTGGTTTCATTCCTACCGAATCTCAGTAATGTTTCTCACTTTGTATTCCCTGTTCTTTCTTCTCGGGGTGCTCAGTTGAATGCTAGACAGACAAGCCTGGATCACTTCTCTATGCCTCTTCAGTCATATTCTCCTTTTCGGTTTCTTTCTTTTTTTTTTTTAATTCTGTGTTCTGAGACACTTACATGACTTTATTAACTGTTTGTAATAATTTTTAAATTTTAGCCATATTTCTAGCTTTAAGTCATTTTAATCTTTGTACCCATAGTCTTATTTTTAAAGACCATGAATCGGTCCTTTTATCGTGTCTTCTTCCCTAGATACCTGGTTCTTAAGTTTGTATGTAGTATTTTGTTAAAATCCTGAAAGATTTCCTTGAGATGATTTTGGTCATTCTGTTACTTATGCCCTTCTGTTCGTACGCTTAGCTCTGGATCTTGGCTATCATTTATGTAGGAATCGTGCGTGAGAATGGTCACCTTGTTCTGTTCTACTCAGACAACAGAAAACTTGCCTTTCCTAGAGCAAGCTTTCCAACTACCCGGTCCACTGGCAGGGTTTTCTTTAGGATCCCAGGGTAGGACCTTGCGTGTGATAGACCGAGAAGAACTGACTCTGGAGGCCTGTAAGAGCTCATATGTCTTGGGGGTCAACTGACGGTCACTCTAACACATTGAAACCAAAGCTAGAAGTTCAAGATAACTGTTACAGTGAGCACATTTCAGTTATCCACACAGAACCTTTGCATTCTCAGAAGAGCCCTTCAGGTGTTTAAAGAAAAGACATGTGGGTATTGTTCAGCAAAGTTCCAGGTACTTCGATGCTGTTCAGGAAGACAGACCACATGACTGGCACGGATACCACTGGAAAGTCCGCCCCTGCCAAGGCCGTTGCTTTCACTGCTGCCCCCTCTTGCCCCATAAGGAATGTTCTATGGAAATGCTCTCTGCCAGCATTCTCATTTATGATTTTAGCCTTGCCTCCTTTGAATCTTGTAGAAGTGAGACTAAGTTTCTCATCTTGAATTTATTCCATTGAAGGTGTTAAAAGTATAGTCATGGCTTCGAATTCAGATTCTGCCAGCACAGTGCGGTCATGACCGCTTTATTTATGAGCTGTTCCCAGCCTCCGTTTACTCCTCTGTACAGAAACAGCTTACAGCTGCTGAGTGTTGAGTCGAAGGTTCTCAGAAGTATCTGTTGAAAAGCGAGTGCTCATAATTCTCACTCCTCACTATTATTTTTATCATTATTATAACTTCTACCTTTGTACTTCTGGCATATTTTTCAGAGGGATATGAATTGTCTAGACCGCCCCTTGGGCTAAAGAATGGTGGAAAAATATGGTGCATTTCCGTTGTGCTGTGAAAGTTTAGAAGCTCATCCTTACTAACGCTGTGACCCTTTCATATAGTTCTTCATGTTGTGGTGACCCCTAACCATAAAATTATTTCGTTGCTACTTCGTAACTGTAGTTTTGTTACTGTTATGAATCATAATTTAAGTATATGATATGCATAACTTCGGATATATAACCCCTGTTTGACCTGCATAGGAGTCATGACCCACAGAGGTTGAGAACCACTGGCTTAGAGTCAAGAAACTTTGGATTGAGGTCCAGCTGACTACCTTCTGGAAGAATGACTTAACCAAGCTCTTAGATCTTGGGTTCTGGCTTGTGTCGCTATGATAAAATAACTGGTGCCTGGTATTTAACAAAGAGGTTTATTTAGTTTGCTGTTGTGGAGGTTTAGGCACATGATGTTATTATGCAGGCATTGGGCATTGCAGTGTGCTGGAGAGAGAGCAGCTGATCTGGCTGCGTGGAGTAGGGGCCAGCATATGGAGTGACTTATTTGTTGTAAAGATGCATTCATTGTATAAAGGGATAGGCTTTGTAATGTGTGATGACATTTCTGCTCAGGAACATTATGTACTTGAAGATATTCATCCCCACTACTTTCTCCCAGCTCCCTCTGCTTTCCACTGTTTCCCTTCCTCTTTCCACATAGCTCCCAACTTCTTTTATGTCACATACACATACGTATCATATATTGTATTGAATACAACGTATATTCTCCATATGAGAAAAAAAACATGTAATACTTGTTCTAGTCTGGCTTGTTTCACTTAATACATTGGTCTTCAATTCCATCTATTTTTCTACAGGTAAAATGATTTCATTGCTTCTTATAGTTGAATAAAAGTCCATTGTGCATCTGAGTTTTCTCTATCTGTTTGGCCATTCATGCAAATCAACTAGGCTGATTCCATAACTTGTGTTTCTGTGAGTGGTTCCACAGTAAGCCCATAGGTGCTGTCATTTCTCTTGTAGTTTGACTTAGACTTGTTGGGGTGCATCCCCAGGAGTGGTACAGCTAGCAGATGCACGTTCAGTTTTTCAGGTAACCTGCATGCTGAGGTCAGTAGTGCCTGGACTATTTTTATTCCATTATCACTTATAAAGTTTACTTTTTTCTCCCACTTTTTTGCCAGCAGAAGTTGTTGCTTGATTTTTTTTTAAAATGTTATCCACGCTGATTGAGGTGAGCAAGAATTCCAGTGTGCTTTTTATTAAATGTATATTTTATCTTTAATTATGTGTATTCTCTCTCTCTCTCTCTCTCTCTCTCTCTCTCTCTCTCTCTCTCTCTTTCTGTGTGTGTGTGTGTGTGTGTGTGTGTGTGTGCAGGCTCCCATGGAGGCCAGAGTGGGTGTCAGACCCCGTGGGGCTAGAGTTACAGGTGGGCGCTGTAAACAGAACTCTAGTACTGTGGAAAAGCTGCGAGTGTTCTTAACCACTGAGCCATTCCAGTCTCTCAATGTAGTTTTGATTTGCATTGTCCAGATGGCCAAGGATATTAAACAGCTTTTCATGTCTTTATTATCCATTATTACTGTTTCATCTTCTGAGAACTATCTGTTCTTTTCATCACTCTATTTATTGATTAGATAGCTTGTGGAGTTTGTAGAATTCTTCATGTATCACTTCCCTGCCAAATCATAGCTGACAAAGATTTTCTCCAGCCATCCTGTAAACCAGTGGTTCTCAACCGTCCTAATGCTGCGACCCTTTAATACAGTTCTCCATGTTGCAGTGACCCCCAACCATAAAATTATTTTCACTGCTACTTTATAGCTATAATTTTGCTGCTCTCATGAATTGCAGTAGGAAGAGGCTTGTGACCCACAGGTTGAGAACCACTGCTGTAGCCCCTCACTCGTTGTTCCCTTTGCTGCGCTGAAGCCTTAACGCTTCCTGCAAATCCTATTTGTCAGTTTTGCTGGACTCCTTTCAACAAAGCCCTTCCTTCTGCTTACACAGCCGAGTATTTCCCTTATGTTTTCCTTTAGTAGTTTCAAACCTTACATTAAAGTTTTTGATTCATTTTTAATTGTGTGTGTGTGTGTGTGCTTGCGTGCGTGTGTGCGCGTGCACAAAGAGAGAGGAACAGGGGGACAGAGAGAGAGAGAAATGTTTTTAGACTTTTACATATAGATATCCAGTTTTCACAGCACAGTTTTTTTTTTGTTTGTTCTGTTTTGTTTTTTGTTTTTGTTTTTTGGTTTTTTGGTTTTTTGAGGCAGGGTTTCTCTGTAGCTTTGGAGCCTGTTCTGGAACTTGCTTAGTAGACCAGCCTGGCCTCCAATTCACAGAGATCTACCTGTCTCTGGCTCCCAAGTGCTGGGATTAAAGGTGTGTGTGTAACCACTGCCTGGCTAGCACACTCTGAAAGAGTCTCTCTCTCTCTCTCTCTCTCTCTCTCTCTCTCTCTCTCTCTCTCTCTCTCTCTCTCTATCTATCTTTTGACACCTTGTCAAAACCCATATGGCTTTGGCAGCATCATTTGGTTTCTGGCTCTGGATCTGCTGTCCCACCAAGCTGCTTGCCATTTGTGTATAAGTGCCATGCTCCATGCTGGTTTTGTTACCACGGCTCTGTGGTATAATTTGAAATCAGATTCTATGACACTAGTACTGTTCCTTTTGTTCAGGATTGCTGGTCAATGATCTTTTATGATTCCACATGGATTTCAAGATCATCCGCTCTTGTGAGACGTAAGTCATTCCTAGAGTCCAGCATTCGCCCTTCCAGGGGCAGTTTGTGACTCTGTGGCCAGATGACTTTCACACGACTCTCAACACTGAGCACATAAGCTCTTCCTCCTCTGGGCTCTCATGTTGCTGTTCTTCCACGGAGGATGACAGTGACACCTGATGGGACTGGCTTGGGAGCCCAGACAGGCCCTTCACACATGTAGGCTCTTCTTTTGGTGCCATGGAATCCGTTCTTGTATTTTCTCTTGCCTTTTCCTTTTGGAATGTGTGATGGTTAATATTGATTGTGACCTAGGAGACATGTCCATGGGCATGACCATGAGGCATTATCTAGACTGAGTTAACTGAAGTGGGAAGATCTCTTAACTGTGGATAGCATCATTCCCCGGGTCCTGATGTTGACAGCATCACTCCTGGGGTCCTGGGATGGATACAGGAGGAAGTGAGCTAAGCATGAACATTCATCTCTTTCTCGGCTTCCTGCCGATGCCATGTGGCCAGTGCTCTTGATTCTGCAGCTGTGCCTTCTGCACCAGTGTGGACAGCATCCCCTTGAACTGTATGTAGAGTAAGCCCTTTCTCCTTGAAGTGGCTGCTTCTTAGGTATTATGTCATAGGAACAAGAAAAATACAGAATATATTGCAGTCTCTTTTTGGTATTTACAAATTTGAAAAGAGTGAAAATAAAGAAATTTAATTTTTAATACCCAGTCTGTATTAAAAACTCAGCATGGTAATTGTATTGTGTCTGCAGAATAATATATAAAGATTAAATAACACAAGTTCCCAGCCAAAAAGACTTCAAAAATCTTCCTCCATATTCCTCAGATGATGATGCATTCATCTCCTGGAAAAGTGTCTCCAAGTTTATTTTTTGATCCAAGGTATATTTAAGGAAAAGAGTAAACCATTGTTGCCAACCAATAGAAATATATAGTGGTTCATGGGCCAGCTAGATAGCTTAAAGGGTAAAACACTTGCCATGCCAGCTTATGGGTGGATGACCCGACTTTCATCACTGAAACCCACAGAGAAAGGAGAGAACTGAGTCCTGAAAGTTGTCCTTTGACCTCTACTTGAGTATCGTGTCATGGGTTCGTTCCTGGACACACTACAAACTCTGCTGGGTCCTCTTTCGTCATTAGTGTCCACTGTGTTACACACACACACACACACACACACACAGGAACACAAACACACATAAATAAGACTTTTTGATTGTTTGCTTTTGGTTTTGTTTTTTCAATACAGAGTGTCTATGCATAGCAGTCTTGACTGTTCTGAAACTCAATTTGTAGACCAGGCTGGCTTTAAACTCACAGAAATCTGCCTGTCTCTGCCTCCCAAGTGTAGGATTAAAGGCAGGCACCACTACTGCTTGGCTATAAAAATTTTACAAAGAACTATGTAGTGGTTCAGTAGAGATGTAAATCAAGTATGTCAACTCTGGCTAACATGCTTATACAATTAAAAAGGATGATATGATCATTGCATTATTTTAAATGCTGAAATTGAGAACCCATTTACTAAAACAGATTTTTCCTAACATCTATGTATATTCCTACTGATGTGTCTTTTCTTTAGTTTTATCTTTATGCTGCATATTGAGTATATTTTAAGAGAATTAAGTTTAATCCACTGCTTTTTCTTTTCTTTTTTTCTAACAAGCTCTACATTAACAAATCAATAATACCATACAAAATATAAAACTTACCTTATTCTTTCTATTGGAAATACTATTTTCAAACTTCTCAAATATTATCAGAGTTTAAAGATTTTAAATTGGTGCTGTTCCACGGTGGAAACGGCCCTGTGTAAAAGTCAGGCATAGTGAAATGTGGATGCATGTGTATGGTGTACGGGGCAGGGAAACACAGTCTACACTTTTACAAGTTATATCACAGTGAGAAGTGGGAGGTGTACAGATCTGTGAGATTTAAATGCATTCTGCCCCTTTATAGTCACTGCATGTCAGTGGGTGCCTTTTGAAAATGGCACATCCCTGGGGTCTGTATAATGGGCTGTAGAGAAAGCATCTTTACCCAGGCTAGGAAGACAGACATAAGGAAGCAAATACAGACTGAAAGATGCGCGGGTGTGCTCACATTTGGTGAGTCTACGCTGGGAGTGGGAGTGAGTTGTCACGGGGTGAGGGATCCCAGGGCTGGCTCTAGGACAGTCTGCACCATTGGGATTTCCTGTGGAAGTTTTACCCTTCTGGTCTGCTTAGTCCTCAGCCAGTTCTAAGAGGGCCATGTCCTCTCAGCCCTTGATGCTGATCTTCTTGAGGGGTCTGGAACCAAAACCAGAAGGTTATAGTGGCAACTTATGTAGTAAGCCACTTGGTTCATGTTCAGATAAGGTATACACTTGCTTAATTTTAGAAGACATTGTGCAGAGAGAACATGAGATCATGCCACAGAGAAGGTAGTTCATATGAGTTCCTGCAGGACGTAGGTGATTTTATTTTCACCTTTGCCCTTGTGTGACTGCAGACCCTTTACCTTCCGCTTGCCTTTCTCCAGGTCTTGGCTGTCCGCACTGTCCGCACTGTTCTCTGACTAGGTTTTTACTTGACTGGCATCTTTGGTGAAATGAAGTAGAGTGTCAGAGCCATAGCATTTTTCTCAGGTGGGTAGGAACGGTGAGATGGCACCAGGTGTGAGCAGCAGTCACAGGAGTGTTCTGAGGCGATGTGTGAGACAGGCTTGAGAGACTGCCCGGGTCGGTGGAGGGGTTTGATTTCAGTGGCGCTCCCTTCCCTAATTCGCAGGTCTTTTCCATGTTTCACAGGCAGTGTTGGCCTCCCAGCGTGCTTTGGTAGGAAGAACCAGATACCCCAGTCTCCCTGGGAGGCCCCAGAGGGAACCGGTTCACTGTCTCAGATTTTACGTGGTTCTCACCTATAGTGTTTTCATCATAATTTCTTCGCCCAAGGAAATGTGTTTAAGTTAAGCCAAGTTTAGGGACATTTGCTTGTCGCCATCGTCCCTCCAGGTCCCCAAGTGCAGAGAATCTATAAGACTGTCCTAATAGTTTAGAGTCTGCCTTCTTCCTGTTAAGAAACGTGGCTCTTAATCGAGTTCTCTGTGATCTTGCCCTGTGTTTTCCAGTTATCTCAGATATGCAGCTTTTGAATCTCGGCTCCCAGTTGCCTCAAACTCCATTGTAAAGTGCCGATTGCCAGCGAGTTATACTCGAGAAAATAAGAGGCTTGTCTCCGGAGGACAGCTACATATTACGGGCGCAGTATAATCCTGAACGTTGTTTTCTTTGCTCTCAAATGGCTGGGGACAGTGAGTCAGAAGTGAGAACTCCCTTTGTTTCATGCCCTGTGCATGGCAGGGGAAGAATGTCTCAGGGCAGAGAATGAAGAAAGACATAAAAGGCTCTCAGCTCGAGGAGGTCAGACCCATCAGAGGCTTAGCTTCAAAGATGCCTGGGACAGGTGGCAGTTCAAGACAATCCCCGCTGGGGTGTCCGCTGGAGCTGAGATAAGGGATTGTGGCAGAAACCTGCTATCTGGTGCCTGATGGCTTTGATGTAACTCTACGAACAAGACTTAGGGAAGCAGGCGGCTGCCTTCCTGCGTGGCCGGCTGCTGTTGTTCAGCCTTTTAAGGTCTTATTACAGTACTCCTTGAGGACTAATCCTCTTTAAGGTTTACATGGGATGGTTTTGTCCATTGACCCAGCCGGGGACCTTGGTGCCACCCGTACAAGGCACCTCAAGCCATTTTTTTTTTCTCTCTTCTCTGCAAGTTGTGAGCATTGCACAGTATCTCTCGGAAGGAGAGCTAGAGGCTCTCCTGCTCCTGGTTCCCTGGCTCGGCTGAGTTTTCAGGGGCTGTTTGTGTCCTGTGACTGTCTGCATTAAATGTCAGTCTCATTGCTTCTCCTTGTCAGAATTTCTCACATTTGTTTCCACTGTATTCCTTATCTACTCCCCCGCTTTGGGGTCGTTGAGCGCTGTGGCCTGTTGCCAGCCCAGACTTACTGTTTGCCAGAAAGATTTACTAGGTACATGGCAATGTCTGCCTGTGTTGCATCTCTCTAGAGCACCCAATGTAATGATATGCTGTTTTAAGTGCTAAAGTGCTAAGCAGGGCAGGGTGCTCGGGTTTGAACCCTAGGCAAGTAATTGAACCTTGAGCCATGCTTTTGTAGCCCCAGGCTCGCTGTTCTTAACACTATTAGGAAAATACAATAGATTTGATTTATGACTTGTTGGACACAGGGCCAGCAATGATAGCATCAGCAACAACTAAGACCAAATTGTCTCCTAGATTTCAGAAGTCAGTTTAATCTTGGCATTTTGAATTTTGGATGAATTAAGTATTGCACTTATAATTTTAAAACCTTCAAGTGACTCTCGAAGGTAGGCATGAAGGTCCATTACTGGAGTCTTGCATGTGAGCCGATTCCATAGTGTCAGATTGGTTTTGGGGATTGGAATAGTTCTGGGAATGCTTAATCTTAATCTGTCAGTCAGTGAATAAGGGTGACTTTTGTTGTTTGTGATCGAAGAGTAACTGGCGTCTGACTGTGTTCACTCGGTGTGCTGGTATGAATGAGATGTTTCCCAGGATGCTTATACTTGGCCTAATTTGGGGGGAATGAGAATTAGAAGGTGTGATCTTGTTAGATGAAGTATGCCCCACAGGGTGGGCTTAGAGGTTTCCAGACTCACACTGTTCCTCCTGTGCATTCTGCCTCCTGCTTGCGCTTTGACTCTGTGAGCTGTGAGCTGCTGCTGCAGCCTCATGCTGCATATGGAGTGTGGCTTCTACTCCACCATGGTGAACTGTAACCCTTCGGAATAGTAAGTCCCTGATACACTTTTGCTCCCATAAGTTGCCTTGGTTGTAGTGTTTTATCACAGCACAGAAGAACGACTAATACACTCACTAGGGGACTATTGGACCTAGACCGAATACTGGGACTGGTCGCCAAGGCCCAGATTAAGTGCTGTCCTTATGTTAATTATGTAAGCAAAACTCTTTCCTAATTTAAAATAATTTTAGAATAATAAGAAAAGCAGTCTCACTTCGTGCTGTCAATCCGCGAAGGCAAAGATGCTGCCCTATGGTTCACCTGCTGGCTAGAGATGAGCTCATGTTTTGTTGACTTGTGCATTGACTGAAAATTACTCAATGAAAATAAAATCCCCCCTTGATGATTTTTTTTTGTGGGGGGGATGACAGCCCCCTCCTTCATGACAGTGTTCGATAAAAGGCAAAACAATAGGCTAGGCAGCCAGAGAGCTTGGGGTATCACATAGCACAGTGATGTCTTGGTGGACTGTGAGAGCCTTTCTTGGAGGCTGACACACTCATGATACCAGGTCAACCTTGGGGTCCTATGGAATCGTGTAGAATTCTGGACTCTTGCATCAGAATTTGTGGGAACGTGATCCAGGATGCTGTGTTGCTCTTAGCAAACTTTTGTGGGGTAGAATGTGAGATCTATGGTTTTTTAAAATGGAGGGGCCGTCCAGATGGCTCCATGTGTAAAAGCGGCTGCTGCACAGATCTGGTAAACTGCGTTTGATCCCTGAAAGCTATGTTAAAGTGTACGGAGAGTAGTGACTTAAGGAAGTTGTGTTTGACCTCCACATGCAAGCCTACACTCAACATATTCACATCATACACGCATACACGCAGACTTGAAATACTATTTATTGTCAACTATGCTTACTTCTCTACTAGATAAAGAGATTTAATAGCAAACTTTAGATACTGTGAAGAATTTTATTCATTTTATCTCAAGTTAAATTGAAGTACCAGTGGGCAGTAGGATGATTTGTATAATTATGTCTTGAAAGCAAGCTTCTGCTTAAGTACAGTACCCTCAGAGAAGAGAACATGGCTGAGCCACAGATAGTGCCAGTCTGCCCACCCCAAACACCCGACTTTTTTTGCTATTTTGAGGCACAGTCTTACAGATAACCCTGTCTCGCCTGGACATCTCTGTATGCATTAGGCTGGCCTCCATCTTTCAGTGCTCTCCTGTTTGTGCCTGGTTTACTCAGTTGGGGGATCGCACTGTGAACCCTGAGTTAGCATTAAATTAAATAAAATTAACCTTGGGTCAGGAGGTTGAGTTAACAACTAGTTGACATAAGGCGATCATAGAGCATCAGAGGGCATCTGGGAGAGATAGAGGGAAGCACCAGAAATAGGGATGGATTATGAGTGGTGGGGCTTTTGTTTGTTTGTTTTGGGGGAGTGGAATGGTGGGCTTTTGGGGATATGCCAGCAAGGAGGGAAGGTTAACTAGTTGCTACTCACCGTCTCTGAACTAGCAGGTTTTCACCCCAGCCTTTGAATCACAAGTTTTATTCATAAATAGAACTGATAAAGATTTAGTTAAACTACCTTTAGTGGCAGTGGCAGAGCCAGTGCCTGCAGGATCAGAATTCACGCCAGTCTGGCCAGAGAAGCAGTCTGGTAACTGTGGAGTTGCAACTGCTGGTTGAACAAGCAGTAGATGAAGCCGTAGCCACTGTGCTGAAGTTAAAAGAACATTGCTCTTCTCTTCCTAAGCATACACATAAGCTGTAGTGAAGCTTAATGTATATATTGGCACAACACACAGACAACACTAAGTTTTGCTATGGAATAGTTATAATAGTGCGTTTAATCAGTGCCTCTTAAATAACTTATTTTATATATTTCCATCCCTTACCCAGAGGTGGTACTTTATGGCTTCTCCTGGCATATCTGAATCCCCTGCACCATCCATCTTCTGCTTTGGCACGTATTCAGGAAAATCTTAGTTGCTTGAAGACAGGCATGGCAATGTCCTCGGGGTTTGACTGGTAAAGCGAGAGGTCTCCTGTTCGAGGGCTTGGGTAGTGTATATAGTGTGGATGCACTGAACAAAGGGGTGACCCACATCTCTGGGCTCTACAGGGTTTCATCATGCTGCTTAGAATCTAGCAAAAATTGAAGTCTATCAGTTGCTTATTTCTGAAACTTTTCACTTAATGCTTTGCATATTAAGTGCCTGTGTAATTGAAATATCAGAATGTGAAGCTCTGCATGGGGGCAAGTACATATGTACGTATTTTGACATGTACTGACAGCTAAACCACAGACCTTATTAAGTGCAATAAAGTCATCACTTATTAGAATGAATACCAAGTTTGTTATTTTCTGTTAAGATTTCTTTTATGTGTCTTAAAGGAAGGTTTTGATGCTGTTACATCCAGCACACAGGAATATCAACTGAGCCTGACTCTCTAGAATGGTAAGATTAGACATCATAGATTTAGATGCCTTGGTCTGTCCAATAGTCCCAGTGAAGAAAAGATTCTTAGTTTAAGAAACTACTTATTCACACTTCAGACATACACACTCAATGTATATACCATTGTATATACAGCAGCTAAGTCAGCTGCTTGCTTAGTATGCTTGCTGATAGTTTGTTAGCCTTGTGATGCCCACAACGAGACCGTAAGGCTATGAAGTACAATCAAAACTTTGAAACTGTACATGCTCATATTTAACATCTAAATTTATCTCTTTGTTCATTTTTTAATAAAGTCTAATAGATGCTGTGTCCCAATCAAAGCATTGTACGTTAGTCATATTTCTACAGGTTCTCAGAAAATTTCAACATTACATGAATTGTGTCTTTTCTGATTTATCATTTGGTGTATTGGGAATTAGTAAGCTTGGATTTCCCCTGTCAGTAGCTGGTGATTTTATCAATACACCTGTTTGGTTTATGCTGCTTCTAAGATAGAAAAGATGGGTATAGATTACTGGTTACTTAAAGAACATCAAGGACAATTTGGGATTGGCGGAAGAACCTAGTGTCAGCACTGACTGGCTAACTTGTCTATATAAGTTACTGAACAGCACGCTGGTCCCTTGGTCCTGAAAACAGTTGTCAGTGTGGAAGCACTGGAAGTGGAGGCAGTCGAGGTTCAGTACCGTCAAGTTTCCTGCCCTGGTTGTGTCACTTTCGGCTGTCCTCTGGTTCTGCGCACAGATTTTATGGTTCTTTATTAAAATAAAAATAGAAATCTGACTTTATTTAAACAAAAGGTAGTAATTTTTATCATAAAACAATCAAAGAAACCAAGACCCTTTCCATAAAAAATTTAAGTTAAAAGGGGATACTAAAATATGATTTTCTTACCTGACTCATTTTTATCTAATAGCATTTTTCATTTCAATATTTCGGTGTGGTCACTAATTCATTCATCTTCATGTCACAAACATTGGGAGATAAGTTTCTATACTAAAGATACGGGTGCTGATGTAGGAGAAGGATGAGCCAAACCCAGGGGAAAGGTCTGTCTGTATGGCCAGTCTCAGAAATCTTCCATTGGATGCCACTGCTTGGGCCTTTTAATGTTCAAATCTGGACTTTGGTCATTTCAGACATTAAAATTCAGCTAATTATAGTTGCTTTACTGTGGGAATGTCTCCAGTGAACAAAGAAATGCCGTTATTTCCTTTATGGATTATGATCTTATTATAAAGAAGATCACTGAAAAAGGGAGTAGCTAGTGTTAAGCCTGTGTGCCTGACTTTTCCAGGGTAGTGCCAAGTGCCCTGTGTGTAATTATTATAATCTCCTATATGCGAGGACCCTGTTGATAGAGAAGTAGGAAGTGGGGACATGAAGTCTGCAGGTTGTGGGCAAGCAAACAGACAAATGCTCCCTCTGCAACCTGTCCCGCTCTTCCAGGTCTTGAGGGCACACCAAACAGAATTAAAACCACTTCCAAGCCCATGGCTGAAGAGATGGGAAGACTTGGAAACTCAGCACAGAGAGAGCGCTATCAGCAACATGCTGGGGAGGGGTCGTTGATTAGGATTTGCTAGCTAGAATAATGTGTCACATGTGTATGAAGAAAGAGTGTGGAGTGCCCTCAGGTTGTCGTTTGTGATTTAAAGATATGTTTTTGTTCCCTTTGAATTTGACTATAGCAAATATTTTTCTGAGACTAGCAGCATCCACATCCCTAGAGAACTTGTTAGAAATGCACATTTTAGGAGCTCAGGCTGCTTCGAAACCTGTGTGGACAAGGTTTTTAGGTGAGGATAAAGTGAAAGACCCATTAAGTTAGTTTTCTGTATCACTGTTTACATCTGTCATTGGCATTAAAATACTACAGGGGGTCAAGAGCTGTCAGAGTCGTGAGGGGAGTGGCTGTCACCTGTCTTCTTCCCTCCCTCCCTCCCTCCCTCCCTCCCTCCCTCCCTCCCTCCCTCCCTCCCTCCCTCCCTCCTTTCTTTCTTTCTTTCTTTCTTTGTTCTTTCTATGACTTTCTCTCACTGACAGTTTAAGACCCAAAGCCAACAGTGGCCCAAGATTTAGACATGGGAGCCATTGAACATAACAACTCCCTTTCTTGTTATTTAAATCCTTTGCTTATGAATCTGTAACCTTCTGAGCCTGTCGTTTGTCCATTTTTGCCGGCTGCAATGTACTAACAGCAGACACGCCTTTGGAAAACTGGTAATTGTTGATCCCCACGTAATGGATTCCTGGGAACTTGTGTTTTAAAAAGTTAAGTTTTCCAAGATTAAATCAGACCGATGATCTAGAGCCATGTTTTTGATGTGATTCCACGTTAAGAAGCAACATCCATTCAAAGTGTGTCCAATTTCAGCTTCCTCTTTCTATTCTTTGAAATGCTGTTTTGGCCCCTTAATTTAAAGAAATGAAAAGAGCCGTGCACTTTATCCTTTCTACCAGGCATCAAGGAGAGAGCAATAAACAGTACCTGCCTGATACATTTTAATAAATGCTGCTTTACTGCAACCCACAATAGAAAGCAAATACATGCAATTACTTGCAAATTTCTTCAGTGTTTGTACTTATAAATCTCTGCCTAAACCTTCCCAGCTGGGACTTCAGTTAGTCGTTCTGCTGTGGAACCAGGGCTTTGTTCTCATGTTCAGCCTCAGCTCAGTCTGGAATAATTCAGAAATGTATTAGGGAGGTTGTGTTCCCAGAAGGCGTAAGGAAATAACCTTCAGTGCCGGCCTTAGGGAAATCAGTCCAATCAGAGTTTGGGCAGATTTCTCGATTAAACAAAGAACTAACTGTGCACAAATTGCACCTTAACAATTTGTAAGGAGTCCACCTTAGAAATGTCTTACAGATGGAAAGCTGATAGTTTTTTAATCAGGGCAGCAGGGCTGCTGAAGTCAAAATGTCGCCAGCGTTTTTCCATCGCTCCACAATTAGCATCCCCCCAAATTAAATTTAAAGTTGCATTCATCAGCAATCCTTGGCTTTGAGACCCATGGCTCTGGGTTGTCAGATGCAGATGAAAACAGCTCCCCTTGCCGGTGTGGGGGTTCAGAATGTGCACAAGTGTCTGTGAGTGAGGCCTTGCATCCTTGCGGCAAGGCAAGATGACTCAACTCATCTGGAACACATCCCGGGGAGCTTTGGGCTGTCGGGTTTTATTTTAGTAAGTTTCATTTTGGGAACCAGAAAGGGGGTTGAAAGTTATTGCACTTAATGTTGTTGTGACTTCACTTGCTCCTATTCAGTTTGTTCAGATGTCAAAGCCAGGCCCCGGTGTCATTCCAGAACATGGAAAATGGGCTCCTGGGGGAGGAACTTAGTAGGTTTCTGAAGCTTATGAGAACCCTCTGCCAAACTGTGAGCCCCATGACATGTTTTAATGAAATGACTATTTCTTGTTAGAAATTTGGGCTATTTATTTAAGTTATGTTGTAGTACATTTGTATTTTACTGTGGGCAAGAGACGCAGCTTAACAGTGAATAGGTACCCCTAAATCTTCCCACCAATAATGAGCATCCCAACCCCTGTGCCAAGGTTCAGAAGAAAGTTGACATTGCCTTTAGACTGGCGATCTCATTTTGGTCAGAAAACTGACAGCCTCACACCCTAAATGTAATGAAACAATTCAGAATGTCAAGAAGCATGACTTGGGATAACTCAGCATTTCAAGTTCAGCATTTGAGAAAAGAAACTGCAGCCCTGTTGATGGCACACCACTTTGAGATTGTTCGGGTAAATCAGCATTTTGAGAAGATATTGAGTGTGGTTTCTGTTTCTCTGTCATTTAAATGTTGCTTCCCCCCCCCTTTTTTTTCATAGGAGTGCAATCACATGGGACACATGGGTTGACAGAGATGTACAATTGGGTGTTTTTGTTTTTAAATCTGTTTGGCAACTGACAATTTATAATTGGTAATTGGTTATTGGTTTATGTGATACTTATCTGTAAGTGTTCTTAGATCTCTAGGTGTAAGTTTGGAATCAGAAACATGTTATAGCGTTTCCCCCTATTTTTGAGTCATGTCACTTTTTTATATATTCTAAAGTGTGAATTTAAAAAAATAGATTAAGCTCCAATGGTCTGTTTTAATTTTATTGTCCATGCTTACTGCTGTATTTTGTGTCTGTGCTTTATAAATATATTTTGAACAATGACAAATAGGTCAAATCAGGGATGGGATTGTGATGAGCCATGAGGAAGAACTCTTGCTTATCATTTTCAAGGGTCCTGAGTCCCAACCCTCACGTTGGAAGGGCCATGAACCAAAGGTTAGGCTTGATTCTCATCTTTACTTATTGATGGTTCTTTGTCCCACTTCTCTGACTGATCCTTATCACATGTTCAAAAGGGAAGTTCAGATAAACCTGGCTGCCTCACGGTTATGAGGTGGTTTATCCTGGAAAATGATTGAAAAACCCTTTCTGTTCTTATGAGAGGGCCACAAGAGCGACATTGAAATGACATTCCTCTTAGAGTCACCAGGAAACATCCACAGCGCTGACTTTGACATTTCCTTTTCTTGACAGTACTGGCTTACGTGAGCTCATTCCCATCTGCCTTAGTTAGGGTTTCTGTTGCTGTGAAGAGACACCATGATGAAGGCATCTCTTATAAAGGAAGACATTGAATTGGGTGGTTTACTGTTCAGGGGTTCAGTCTGTTATCACCATGGTGGGACATGGTCGCGTGCAGGCAGACATGGTGCTGGAGAAGGAGCTGAGAATTCTATATCTTTGATCGACAGGCAACAGGAAGTGAACTGAAACACTGGGTGTGGCCTGAGTATATATGAGACCTCAAATCCCACCTCCACAGTGACATTCTTCCTCCACCAAAGCCCTACCTACTCAAACAAAGCCATGCTTCCCAATACTGCCTGCCATTCCTTCTGAGCTTATGCATTCAAACTACCACATCATCTTAAAACTATAGAGACTCATCCACAGTGGTGACAAACATCACTCTTTGTTTCCAATGTCAAATGAACAAGATAAGCTGGTGGAAACCCAATGGTGGGAACCAGAAAGTTGCCGGGACCCCTGGATATAGATAGTTGGTTCGTTTCTTTCTTTTTAGTGTTTGTTGCTTGGAAGTTGGGCATGACTGTGTTGACGTCTCAGATCTGCTGTGAAGAGATGAGATTGGAAGTGTAAAAACTGTTCAGTTTGTAGGTTGATATCTACTCAGTATTAGGATTAGGCAGAGGCACTGTGCTGGCTATTCTTCTGTCAACTTGACATCAGACGAGAGTTATCTGAAAGGAGGGAAACTTAGTTGAGAAAATGCCTCCATAAGTCCAGCCCTAAGGCATTTTCTTAATTAGTGATTGATGGGGGAAGACCCAGCCCATGGTAGGTGGTGCCATCCCTGGGCTGGTGGCTCTGAGTTCTGTAACAAAGCAGGTTGAGCAAGCCAGGGGCAACAAGCCAGTATGCAGTACTCTTCCATGGCCTCTGCATCAGTTCCTGCCTCCAGGTTCCATCCCTGTTTGAGGTCCTTCCCTGTATTCCTTCAGGGATACACTACAATGGGAAAGTATAAGCCAAGTAAACCCTTTATTCCCCAACTTGTTTTTGTTCTTGGTATTTTGTCACAGCAAATAAAAAACCTAAGTTATCTTATTTTTGAAAGTCAAACATGCATTAAAAACTCTTTTTTTTTTTACACAAAAGGCACTTAATGTAGAAAAATCTTGAATATCTCTTAGCAAGATTTTTAAGTTTAATAAGGCATGGAATCTTCATAAGTTGCTGTTAGCAACTCCTTGTTTAAAAGGTTTAGAAGTAAAGGCAAATTCTTCCTTTTTCTTCCCTTGTGTTTGATAGGATCTTTTGATAACACGATCATCAAATACATTCTTGCACTTGCAGTGTTAGATAACGAACTTTACCATTTGCATGGACGTTTTATTAATTGTGGTATTGGCCAACTATGGAGACAGCAGCCGACAGCCCCGGGCTGTGTCTCCCAGACTGTGGAATCTACCGTGGCATGTGAGGCTGGAAAGCCCCAGCCTGGTTTTCTTTCAAAATGGCATGTAAATGTACACCAGCTCCACATCCATCACTTGAATCTAAACTGTACTGTAAATTACCATGCATGGCTGTTGAGGTCACACTCTTTACCAGAACAGCTTTAACGTAACTTGGCAGCTTTAGCTTTAAACACGGTTTGCTCAGCTTGCCAGCGAGAGCAGGCAGAGGGCAAGTCAGAACGACCATCAGCCACGAGTCCTGATCTTTCCGAAAGTTAGACTTTTCTCTGCCGCCTGCACCCATTGTGTGATTTCCCAGGGAACAGCGTCAGGACTGCTGCTGTACCGAGGGGAATTTCCTTATTGGAAATCCTCGGCTCCTGGGCATTTTTCTTAAATCTTAGTGCTGGCAGTTAGTGTCTGTGGGACTTTTTTATTCTCCAGACTTACTTAAAGGCTTTGTAACTGAGTACTGCAGTATATAAGACTACCTGTCAAAGACGGATGGGATTATAAATAAAGGCCTGAGCCATATATGGGTACACCTAGGTGGTAGGATGGATACACTGCTTAAAAAGGCATCCATAGAATCCGAGGCCCTTCATGTTGCTGCCATCCCTTGCTCCTTTCCCAGCACGGAGTCCCTCTTCTCACTCTTCCCTCTGGCCTTTCTGACCAGTTCACTGAGTGGATTCCCAGCAAGCCATATTCCCTGGCATGGTCATATTTGAATGCCAAGATTAAAAATTAGCATTGGGCTAGAGCACTGGGGCTCCCCAGAGAGTCGGGACTCCGGTGGTAATTTGGGCATTTGCCTACCATTTATTTAAATTGTATGCCAACACTATGAGTCCTTTGTAACCACAGGAAAAGGCGTTGAGCCACGTGGTTATCTGTGGGACATGAATGCTGGTAAAAGTGGCCATTCATAGCTTTGTTGACGGCTAAGAATTAGTCTGTGGTGCGGAGATGAAAGGGACTTCAAAATGACACACCAGGGATTATGAGATCACAGACCTAGTTAGCTTCTGTTACAGGATGTTGAAGGTGATGGCATTTCGGCTATCCGTGCTTATGCACTGGTAGTGTTTTATGTGTTAATATTCCTGGAATCATGGAAGACTAACCCGCAAAGCTTATTTGGTGTAGAGATGGCTTTGGCCAAGTCTGGTAACAAAGCCCTACCCTCTACCCCAAGAAAGCCATTTGCCTGGCTCTTTAAAAGTCATTCATGTAACAGAAGCCAGTGGAGAAAATATATGAACAAATTATAAAACGATTCCCTAATTTAGAAAGGATAAACAGCTTCAATTTAATTTAACCTTTTTGTAAATTTGAAACTTGAACCTAACGGTCCCGATATTAATGAAGATTTTCAGTTTAATCACCCAGTTTCATAGGCATGGGATTTGTTAGTGTAAGTATAGTTTATCTTTTTTTTTCTCTTATGTTTCCTTGGAGAATTTTAACCCATGTTCACATGGGCCACAGCAGATTAACCCACATAAGATTGTGTTTTGTCCTTTAAAATTTAGAAGTTTTGATTGAACCCTTGCGTACAGTCTAAGTTGAACATTTCAGCAAGAGGCCTGCACTTGGGCAGGCCACACAAAATTGCTTTTCTCCATATTCAAATTTGAAATTTTTATAAATATGAGGTGTTCATGATCCAGCAGTATCTGCCAGGGCAGGCTTTGCAGAATTAAATGTTTCATGTTTAATTTTTAAAAAATTAAAATATTTTGCTGATCCACCTAGCCATGGTTCATGCTCCTGGGACTGCTTGTAGGTGAAGACTGCCTTCCGTGTTCAGTCTGCAGTAGTTTATTCCTCTGGTCTTTGAGAAAACTCAAGGCAGCCCACAGCAACCTCCACTTCAGTCTTATTTTTAATGTAGCCGTGGGTAGATATGACAGTTGTTAGCACTTCCCGCCAACCCAAAATTATATAATGTTCTATGAAAATACAATCTCTGAGCCAACTCCTTCCCACTTTCAGGTGGGATGAGAAATCACTTCAGATCACATCTACCTGTGATCACCATTAAATGACTTTGCTCAGAGAATTTTTTTTTCCCTGAGCAATTGACTGGCTCCTCAGGCAGCATGGAGTTTCACGCTGGGGATCTGGGACAGTTTTCATAGCTCAGGGCGCCTACTAGCTGCTGGGAGGTCTGCAGAGCTTATGCACCCTCAGTCGTCAGGTGCCTGTTGGGGAAAGATAGTGATGGTTTGTGCGGCCTTCCGCCCGGAGAGATGAAGATGGGAAGACTTGGGTCCTGCGTGGGGAGGTGCATCTTAAGTCCCCTTGTCCTTGTCTTCATTACTCCAGTGCTCTGAACGCTTTAGTTAGGCCCCTCCTTGGCATTCTGACTTGCCTGCCTTGTACTCAGAGAAAATGATGCTCTGAGGTTGGATCCTCCATTCTGTTCTTGACGTCCTATTTATGCTTACGCTTCAGAATGGCTTCCTCTTTCCATTGTTCAGTCTGACCTTCTGTTGCTGCTTTGTTAACCTCCCTGAAGCACCCCTGACCACTTTGTAATGGTGCTGGTTCTCAATGACAGCCTTCCTAGCCCTGGTCTGATGTCCAGCTGCCTTGCTACTCTGAATTTGATGGAGCGCTCCTTTCTTCAGGCCTTGCTTCCTTCAGTAGACGTGTTTCTAATAAGTAGTGTCAGTTACCCACTGTTCGGTGAACTACTCAAAGGCAAGGTTCACCTCGTGGTTCCCTAATCCCGTCTGGTGTGTTTCTTCTACCGTCCGCATCTGGAATACGTGCTGATTCTAACACAATATGTTAGAAAGGCCCTTGTACCACCTTTGCCAGGCCACACCTCCCCTGAGCCCCTGCCACGAAGCTTGGTTTGGAGGGTAGTTAGTAAGATGGTACTTACTCTGCTAATGCTGCAGCGATTTTTTTTCCTACTGCTGCTACTAGTGATAGTAATGATATAGGAAAACAGGCTTGGAGGGCGCAGAGAGCTTCTCAGCATTTCCGAGTTCTTGGTGAAGTTGAGATGGAACCCCAGTCTCTGATTCCCAGAACAGTGCCTTGCTGGATTCCGTTGCTACTCTTCCTGCACCGGGTGTTCACTGTGCTCTGAATAATAAAGTGGACTTACCTTTTCAAAATTAGTTTTTGTTGTACACAAGAGCTTTTGCGCTTTTATGTGTATCATGTGTGTGCAGGTACCTGTGGAGACCAGAAGACATCAGGTTCCTGAGGACTGGTGATTTGTCTGATGTGGACGCTGGGTGCTGAACCCTTGAGTCGTTCCAGTCCCAGTGACTGTACATTTTAGGATCATGCCTATTAAAAGAAACAAATCTTAATTGATTTAAGTATTCATTTATTTGTTTGCCAGCTCTGCCTTCTCTCTATATCATTTGTCATTTGTATAAGCGGGGTCACTTTTCTTTAAAATAATTTTATTCTGCTCTTGGTTTTAAAATGTGATACTTGATAGCACTGTGGGTATTTTCAAAGTAAGTGTCGGCAGCAGGGTGTGGAATGCAGCAGCGTGACGAGCTTCCCTCGGTCCTGTGCTCTCTCTGTTACTGGGTCATGCTGGCTCTCTTCAGACCTTGGACTTGGAACCTGAATGAGGTAATTGTTTGTGGAGTGATTTGATGTCTGTTTCTGGAAGGCAGACCCCACCTCTGTGCTGTTGATGGTGAGTCTCCAGTGACTAGCCCACTGGAGGAGTTCAGCGCGTGCAGAAGTCTGAATAAGCAAATAAACAAGTCCTACACGCTTAGTCCTGTGTCTTTACCCAGGCACCCTGTGCTGGATCTGCAGGAAAATCCATGGCCAAGAGCCTGTTTTTCTAGTGAGTCATATTATAAAACTGAGAAGCTTCTTCATGGGAGGAAGTGTGAACTTCGGGAGCCTTTGGAGGGCAGATGAAGACGGAAGCTAGTCAGCCCCTCTCTTTCTGTGCAGCAATGCCTGCTGGGTACCTTCGGGCTTCCGACTTGATTCTTTCTCTTATACTAAAACAAGTCCCTACTAAGACAGCTCTGCATACTCCTCATATTTCATATACCGGAAAAGTGATATTCAATTTTCTCTCAGAAGACCAAGTAGCCCAGGTAGGCAGGTCTGGTGCTGTGGGGTGAGGCTGCTGTCCGCGATCCCCTGTGTTACTTTAGGGTGCACTCTTTCTCTTTTCACTGATCGGCCCTCCAGTTGAGGTGTGGAGTTTACACCTGGCCAGGGGCGCTTCTTTATCCTATTTATTGATTCTTCATTGTTCTAAGACCTCTTGTTCTATACTGTTAACTTCCATTTCAGGACACAGGTTTTTCTGGACAACGATCATTTCCAGATTAGGGATGTGGCTCAGGTGGTAAAATGTTTGCCTAGCTTGTACAGAGCTCTGGGGTTGGCACCCGGTAGCATATAAATCAGGCCTGGTGGCGTATGCCTGTTTCCCAGCACTCTGGAGATGGAAGCAAGAAGCTCAGGAGTTTGAGGTCATCCTTGATGATGTAGAAAATTTGAGGCCAGCCTGAGCTATATGTAATCTCGTCTCAAACAAAACCAAGGCACATAGGGCCAAGTGAGATGGCTTAACAGGTAAAGGTGATTACCGCCAAGTCTGATGATCTGATACCCCAGGGCCTGTGTAGTAGAAGGAGAAAACTGACAAATTGTTCTCTGTTTCCCCAATAGGTACTACCCCCCCCGCCCCGTTTCTACTTGGCTCTTTGTATATGACTATGTTAGTTCAGATGCCCATCGATTTTTCTTTGGACTTCCCAGTTTCCAGCTCCGGTTGAAACCGTTTGGGTCATATCCACTAGAATCTCTGGTCTGTATCAGCTCAGATTTCATCATTATCTTACTACAGCCTGTGATTTTATCTGTTTCCTTTGAGGGTGGGGTGCTGTTTGCGGGTTGGGTTTTTGTTTTGTTTTAAGACAGGGTTTCTCTGTGTAGTCCTGGAACTCACTCTGTAGAGCAGGCGGGCCACAAACTAAGAGATCTACCTGCCTCTGCCTCCCAAGTAATGGGATTAAAGGCATGAGCCACCGTTCCTGGCTCTTTTATGCGTTTCTTAAATTTCTTCAGGTGACAGACTCCTAGGAATTCTATTTTTCAAAACCTGGGGTTGACCCTCAGTGCAAGCAAGACTGTCTTCACCAGGCTTTCTACAGCTCCAACTACACCTAGGAAGTACAGATTCGTGCAAGGACTTTGTCAACTTGGCTGGGCTGGGGACACTAAAGCAAAGTGCTTTTATTTAGCTTGGAATTGCAGCAGGGACAGAGACAATACTCTATTTTTGTCATTTGACCCCTCCTGTGTTCCTTTAGTCTTTTAGGGACCTCTTCTCAGGTAAAAACCTCGACTTCGTCACAGAATTTCAAGATAAGCCTGTATGAAACAGAGTTGGAAGTTTATTGAAAAGAAAGTTCAAGGCAGATTTTAGTGGAAGATTAATTGGAAGAAAGACACTTGGTAGAAGAACAAGACACAGTGGAAAATTTGGGTGTGGCTTCTTATTCTCGAGTCTTCCTTACTGTAGTCACAGACACTGTGTTGGTGGCCTTTGAAGGTGCAACGTTAGGGTTGTTAAGGAACCGAAATTTGATCATAATGTGTTTCCTGTGCGTCAGACGGGATTGTAGCTGGTAAGTCACTCAGGCTACAGGGGAAGTTAAGATGATTTTAATTTAAATAAGGGCTAGTCTTGTTTCTCCGTTCCCACAAAATACCTGGAGAAGACTTGGTCCATGCCCGAAGGCCTGTAGGTTTTTAACTTTATCAAGATTTATTGCTGGTTCAATTTTGTTTCTATGTTAGCAGCCTTATGGCAAATCCTGTTAACTGTGCTAGTATCTGTGTTTTTTGGCTGACTCCAAAGTAAGAGCCTCTCCCCCAGTTTGTCCCCATAATTCCCCCGCCTTTTTTTTTTTTTTTTTTTTTTTTTTTTGCCTTAAAACAACCCGACTTAAGAGGGTTAGACATCAGCATGCTCTGCTGGCCAAATCGTGTCTGTCACACTGTGTGAAGCACCCATGTAGGTACTTTACAGTCGGCAATATTTCTGCAAGCTAATGCCAGAGAGGCTGGTGTCCTAGAGACGGGTAATTTCCTGACTCTTAGACTCCATTGGTTCCTGACTTACTCTGAAGGTGCTGCTTACCGCGTTTCATCCTTGGTCCCTGAGGATGGAGGAAGGTGAGTTAACTATGTCTGCAGAATCTGCAATATGTTATTAGGCAGATACTGTCACTGGCTCACCAGACATGCAAGTCTTTGGAAACCCTGGAAGACTTGAAGTTTCCGTTTATCACCCAGATGCTTGCATCATGAGGGCGTCCCCGCTGTGCATCCTCTGACCCCAGAAATCCTGATGACTTTTTGTTTCATTTTTAACCCTTGGAGTCAGTAATTCTGAAGAAAAGCAGTAAGATCGATGAACCCCTCTCAGCCCTCAGACTCATCCTGATCAAACACTGCGTATACCTGTGAAGGGGACGAAAGAGTCTGTTGCACCATGGGCAAGAACCTTCATTTTTTGAAAAAAGAAATCTCAGTAAGAAACAAAATGGAAACAAGGTACACTTGAGGTTGCTAATTCCAAGCAGCCGCTCTTTGAACTCACCTCCAGGCAATGGTTACAGTGTTTGCAAAGTGTCTCCAGAGACAGTTTCTTAAGCTTTTTTTCCCCACCCTCAGGCATTGCAGGGTTTCATCCTCCTTTGGAATGTGGAAGAAGGACTCCTCACCTCCCATTCACAAAATCCATGGAGCAGAACCGCTTGCAGGTGCCAGCCACAGCTCTGTCCCCTGGCTCCTCAGGCCTCCACAACCACAGGGCATTTCTGAGGCAGTAACAAGTGAGGCTGCCCTCCAGCCTCTTGACTTTTTGCTTACGCTTATGTTCAATTTGGCACACGCAGGGCTGCAGTTTCTTTTTTAACTACCCTAGCAATTTTACATTTCATTTCTCTGCATAACCCCCCATTGTTCGTGATTACTGAATTATGGAATTCCAGGTAATTCTTAGATATTTGACAATCAAATTACATACTGTATGCCTCAGAAGAGATGAATATAAGGACGTGTGGGGGCTGGGGTAGGGTTGGATGCTGGAAAACAGGAAGTGACCCAAATCTTCAGTTAGGACTACTATCTCACAACAGAAAGGCGACTTTCTCGCCAGGTAGGGAGGAGCAGGCTTGAGTACAGCTGTGTGTCCTATTTTGCTCTTTTTGAGGTAGAGTCTCACGTAGGGCAGGCTGGTCTCTAGCTGTGTCATGGCCTTGAACTTTTGACCCTCCTGCCTCTGCTTGCAGAGCACAGGGCTGTTACAGGAGTCGTAATGCCCCATGCCCAGCCTGAGACCCTTGTTTTAAAGTGAATACCTTTGGCTCTGTGGAGCACTCACCACTTCTGTCCCCAGTTTTTCATTTGGCCTCTTTTCAGTCAACATAATTATAGGTTTCCAACCAGTATTTGGAGGTCATTACTGCAAATGATTCCCAAAGGGTGAACTTTTCCTTTCAGCAGCAAAGTAGGTCTAAAACCCACAAGGGAAAGCCAGCTTACCTGGATCGGAGGCCCACCAGGTGTCTTGGCCAGGGGTCCTTCCTTACTGGGGAATATAAGGACAGGTGGGGGCCATAAAGTATACTGTGGTTGCAGGATTTTGCTACTGCAGCTGTTGTGAGATGTTTAAGAGTACCAGCCAAAATGGAGTCTGCTGAGGTGGGAAACAAGGAACTCTGGCTCTGGTAGAGCTGAGAACCTGTGAGCATACTCAGCCTTGAAACTTTTTTTGGGGGGTGGGCGGGACAGGATGTTAAGGTGGCCTTGGATGTCCTGGATGGAACTTACTCTGTAGACCAGGCTGGCCTGAAACTCAGAGCTCTGCCTGCCTCTGCCTCCCAAGTGCTGGTATTCAAGGTGTGCACCGCCTCCTGGCTGTTATTTCTTAAAGTCGGTGCAGAGATCAAACTTGTGAATTTGGAACTTTGGAGACCAGTCTGCGTATGAGTAAGACATGGGGCAGAGAGGAGAGCCTGCTTCCTCCAGAGCTCATCAGGACCACTAGAAATATAGCTTCCTCCACCTGCCCGGCAGCTCCCTCCTCTGGCTCAGTCAGCTGCTAAAGCGTTCAGCTACTTGGCTGTAAACTAACATTAGGACCTAGGAAAGGCTCCGTACTGAGGTATGTCCTGAGCATTTGATTTCCCAGGTGGTGCGTCTGGGTTTCCTTGCATGAGCTCATACAGCTTGGCTGTGACCTCATAACTCTCTCATTAAAATTAGGCTGTGTGACTGCTATTGGGAGGGACCCAGACATGATGAGGCTAAGCTGCCTCTTTGCTAGAGGAAAACTCATTTTCATTCAAGAGATGCCTGCCCAGAGCTGGTTTCTCCTGAGCAGGGCTGGTGCTAGACACACTGTCCCTATAAGGACTCGGGCCTTTCAAGGCTGTCCAGTTCTGCTTCCTGCTGGAGAGAGCAAACAGCAAGCGATTATCTTCCACTGGACATACATATTTCCTGAAAAGGCTTTTCTGCCATCTCTGTTGCTTTATTTTGTTGTTTTTCACTGATCTTCCTTGTCCGTCCTCATTGCCCTCATGTCTCTGCACCTTTCACTGTCTCCCGACTCCTTTTGTCCATCAGTGTTCTTGTTGGCAGTTTTTCTCTTTTCTTTTAGTGTGGAGTTGTGCTTTGCTTCATAGTGATGAATTAAAATTTGCCCTTCCACAAACATGATTCTTTCTGGGAAAAAAAAATAATTTTGAGGACAGAGAAAAAAATGTGAACTAGTTTTGTTGTTGGTTTTTTGCTTTTTTTTTTTTAACAAGACGCAGAATGGGAAGCAGAAAAAAAGCAACATTCAGAGTGTGAGTGCCATTCTACAGTAGATGACTCAGTCCTGGCTCCGTGCCACGCTCCTGGCTCTTACCTGGTAAACACATACCAGATTGTGTGTTATAAACCAGAGCTCCAGGCCTAGTCCAGGCAGCTTATTGATTCTATTGAAACCTTGGCTTTCTAATAAAATCTAATAAAAATAAAGGTAGAGTTTTATAATATTACATTGGGAAAATCAAATTAGATTTGTTAAAGTTTCTGGCAATATGTCTGCCATATCTAGTTAGGTTGCTGTACTGAAGTACCATGGACTCGTTGGCTAATAAGCAGTAGAAATTTAGTTTTCCCAGTTCTAGAGGCTGGGGCGTTCAAGATCAGGGCAGATTTGGTATCTGTTGGGGTTCACTCACTAACTTGTAGACTGGTGACTCCTTGCTCTGTTCTGAAGCAGCGAGAAGGCCAAGAACCTCTGAGAGCTCTTTTTGTAAGGAATCCTGTTTGTGAGAATCCAGCCTTTGTTACTCAGTCACTTATGGAAGTCCACTGAAAAATACCATCACACTGAGACAAGATTTTGTTTTAGGTATTTATCTATTGTTGTGGAGAGATATCGTGACCAATGCAAACTTAAAGAGGAAAGAGTTTCTTGGAGGCTCACAGTTTCAGAGAGTAAATCCATGGTGGGGAGCAGGGCAGCAGGCAGGTGGGCAGGCATAACCGTGGAGCAATAGCTTGCTTATAGCTTATTCATAGAACGTGGGATGGTATAACTAACTGGGAATGGCATGGGTCTTTCAAACATTAAAGCCTGACCCTTAGTGGCATACCTTCTCCAACAAGGCTGCACCTCTTAATTCTTCCCAAATTGTTTCACCAGCCGAGAACCAAGTATTCAAATGTGTGAGCCTCTGAGAGCCATTCTCATTCAAACCAACATGGGAATGGAGTGGGGGCACAAATATTTAGTCTCTACCAGTTTTGTAGCTTAAGTGTTTCCATAAATTCATCTATCTTTTAAACACTTGGAAGTCATGGATTTGGCTGTTTTGAAATGTATGTTTATTAAAGATAGTTTCATAATCTCACACCCACTGACTCATGGCAATCAGGAGTGTCCATTAATTCAACAAGTGTTTGGAAATGCTGACTAAAAGCTAGATTTCTTTCTGCATTAATAGAATTCAGAGATTAGTAAGAGAATGCCCCCTCTCCCTGCTCTGTTTGCTGTAAAAATGGAAGGTGCTAGAAACACTGTACGAGCAAAGCTCAAGGGGGCAGCTTTTAAGTCGTGCCTAACCATGGGGTGGGCGTTAAAGGATGTTACGTAGTGAGACTGTTCAGGTAACTGCTACGTGATACGTGCCACCTCTTCTGTCTTTTATGTCATGTCAACTGTCAAAGAAGCCAAGTTCAAGGTTTCTCTGATATGATGCATCCTTTACTTGTGCTTATCCCTTTAAGCAGAGCTCATATATAATCTTATATACATGATACACCCCCTCTGAAATGCACAGTACTCTGAAGATATTGTAGTGGACAGTAGAAAACAAAAAAACTCTGCCATAGTCTATAACTCTCCACCAAAGTCCGCATGTCAAGTCTTAGCATCCTTTTGTGCTAACGGGGGATAGTGAAACCTTTAAGAGATGGGACCTGGTAATAGGAAGTCAGATCAATGTGAGCTGTGCTAGAAGAAGATGCAGGGGTCCTGGCTCCTTTTGACTGTTTGCTTCCTTGCTGCCATCGGGGGATGAGCTTTCTATGCTGATATTTCCGTCATGCACTGCATCAACACTAGGCCACAACCACACACCGACCAGCCATGGACTGAAACTTCCGAAACTGAATCACGATGAGTCATCTCTTTATGAAAATCAATTTTTATCTCATGTATTTGTTACATCAATAAGATGCTGACCAGCACTGAGGTGACGGTTAGACAATATTCACACAGGGGCGCTTCTGTGTTGTGGCGCTCTCTTTACACTACCCAGACTGTTACATATGGCTAAGGCAGTTCTTTAATCTTAATTTCTTCTGTCTCTCCTTGTGCCCTTCTGTCTTTGAAGCTTAATAGGTAGATCTAGAGACCCATGCTGGCCCCTGGGTGATTTTGGATAAAGTACTTACCCTTACTGCCCCAGTCCACAATTTAAGAAATGAAGATTCAAATGTCTGTGTCATTAAGATGTGAAAAGGACCCTATGAGATCATGTGTGGAGTGCAGTGCTTGGCTAGAGTGTAATTGCTGAAAAACGGACTTGCAGAGATGCCCCCCAATTATCTTGCAGAACCAATTATCTTGGTTCCCCAGTTACCATATTGAGCTGCTATCAGAACTTGGATCAAAGCACCATCTTCTGGCTCCTAGCTCTGCTTCCATCTTAATAGGATACATTTGATCTTTGAATCATTTCACTGGATAAATTGGAGATTAGAAAAGAAGTTCAGTTATTTATGGCATTACAGGAGGGTTTAAGAACATGCCTACAAATTTTTCATACTGTAGCCTCAAAAGGTAGGACTTAATTCTTTTCTTAAGCCCATACTTAAGATAACTTACTTCTAGCAAATAGGATGGCAGAGGCAATGGGTTGTCACTTCTGAAATTAGGTAAGAAAAGGCCTATGACTACTGTCTTGAGTGGCTTTTCTGTCCACCCCCCCCCACCCCCCGTCACTCAGTCTCTGGACAGGCAGTGACACCGTTGCCAGTCTGCTTATGGAGAATAAAAACCTGAGCTCGAATATTACAGCTTTTCTAAGTAAGGCCCTGAGAGGACTATGGCTTCATGGGGGGCCATGAACCAGAATTACCCAGTGAAGCTGCTTCCAGGAAACCGAGATAATGAACATGTTTTCTCTAAAGCTGCTGCCTGGGAGCATCCATTGTGTACAATATAGTTCAAAGCCTTCTGACTTCACAATTTATAGCGTACTGTGTCCCGCGTAGTGCCTCTGTGCTGGTGCTGCTGAGTACCTGCATGTGTGCACATGCACATACGGGCCATGCACACACATGCATCCTGGTGGTTTTCAGAGTTGAAAGCTGAAAGATTGGTTAACTCCTGGATCAGCCATTTATTTTCAAGTTGGTTTGACATTTCTACGTTGGCGGTGACCAGCTGCTTTGGCAGGGACTGTTAGAATTGCAGATGTCTTAATGTTAGGCAGGGGAAGAAAGTTAGTTGTCCCTTTCCTGATGCGTTCCTAAGAGGTTGGGTGATTGACCCCAGATGCTGCTATTGGCTTTCTTCTTGTGTCACCGTAGACTGCTTGAATACCAACGAAGAAATTGCCTCCAGCGCCAGCAATAGGAGTAGCTAGGATGATTCCAGGGGCTTGGGATTGTCTCAGACTCTAGAGAGGTCATCATCTGCAAAAGCCCAGAGAGGAGAGATGCTCTGACTGGGAGTAAAGTATAGCTGTCTCGGCGGTGTGCTTCCTTTCCTAGGGTGCAGGTTGTGGCGGAGGCAGTGACTACTAGGGCTACTAGTGCTCTGGCGATTGCGCAGAGTGAGGCAGGGGCATGATATTTCCACCAGTCATTTATAGACCCTGAGTGGAGTAGCACAGAAGAAATTCTGCGGAGTGCGGAGCAAGTGCTGTGGGCAGAGGGCAGAGGTGCTGCGCAGCCATCCTCCCAAACTGCTAAACAGCAGCAGTGGAGTGCTCATTGCACATTTTTCTCAGATTCCCTGAGGATTTTTATGCTCTTTCTTGCAAATATTCAGTACTAAATTCTGCCACAGGAGAGGATTCTGTGACCTTTTCTCCATTAGTTCCAGTGCACGTTGGCCTTCACAAAGCAGGGTTTGAGGAAGTCCAGGAGTATGTACTTACTAGGTGTTTGATAACAAAGAGCCACGAGCAGGGTCTCTTAAAATCAGACAATTATTTCATTTTACTACAGGATACGAACCCATGGTCAAGGTACTGGCCTGGTCATTGACCTCTGAAACGCCTAGACAGGCTTTTGTAAATTTTTTTTTAAATTTTTATTTATTTTATTTTTGCCTCTTCCAGCTTCTAGACGCTCCAGGTGTTCCTTGACTTGTGGTAGCTCCAATCTTCTCTCTCCCTGTTTTCTAGTGTAGCTCGGTGTTGAGATCTCCTTCTTGTGGTAAAGACTGAGTCATGAAATTGTTGACACAGAGAATGGAGTTGAATGAATCCAAAGGACGCAGTCACTCAGTTAACATTATGGGCAGTGTGAAGTCTCAGCTTATCTTTGCATTTCTTAACACCAGTGCTCAGCTTTAATTAATTAAACCTGTCAGAACTGTTATAGTGCAACTGGTTTCTCTGAAATTGGCATTTGCAGGAATTGCTATGTCGATAATTTGAACACAGGCTGTCTTAGTCCGACTTCTGCTACTATAAAGAACCCCAGACTTGCAAAATTTTAAACAAGAGAAGTTTATTTGGGTTATGAGTCTGCAACCCAAGGGGCCTAGGGTTGAGGAACTAAGCATACCAAGGCCTTCTTCTGCATCAAATGTGGCAAGCAAGCAGAGAGAGAGAGAGAGAGAGAGAGAGAGAGAGAGAGAGAGAGAGAGAGATAAACCCACTCGGTGACGATAGTGGTAGTAACCTCTGGATGAAGGGAATGCCTTAAGTTGTTCTCCCAAGTCCTACTTGTAAACACGAATACATTGGCTACTCAGTTCCAGTATAACTTTTGGAAGGCATTCAGACAGTACACGGTGTTTGGTTTAATCTTAGGAAAAGCCACTCTGCTGACACAAATAACTCCAATTAGACCAGACTAGTCCAAATTAAAATTAGTACAAAATAAATGCTGCACTCTTGGGTGGACCCAGACAGCATGTCAGGGAGAGAAGCCCACACAGGACTCCCACAGACCACATGTCTCTCCCCCCCCTCCCCGGCGAGCCTAAATAGCCTGTGGGAGTGGTCCTGACCTTCCCCAAGGAAGGGGTCAGCGCTTGGCCAACTGGGAGTTGGAGTCCGGGCCAAGGTATCTCCCAGGGGGAGGGGCCTGCGATGGAACCTTTTGCTCCATTGGCGCTTCATCCATGGAATCTGAAAGCTGAGCCTAACTTGGCATCCCCTGCGGATTGATAGTGCTACTCTCTTCCCAACGCTTGTATTCGGGGGCAGAGAGGTGCACAGCTGTGCCATCAGAGAAAGCTGTGTCCCTGGATGGATGTCCAGGGTGCACGGTCATCCTTTTAACAAACACCTCAGTTTCTCCAAACCAGAGTTCTCCTTGGCTTTGTTACTTCTTCATGTCTAGTTATGGCCCAGTCTTGAAGGTCCTTGTCATCCATCCTGTCTGTAAACAGACAAGATGATGAGAGTTCGGTGCTGCCACCATGGTGTGAACACTGTCAGATTGGAATTTCTCTGGGAATAGCTTAGCAGTTCCATTCATTAGAGAATTAGGGGCATTTTGAAATTAAGCCAAATATACCACTAAAATTGAAGGAAGGACTGGCAGTGTGGCTCAGTGCATAAGACCTGATGTAGCTTGCCCAAGGGTCTGGTTTCAGTCCATGGTGCCACTACACACTATCATGAATGAGCGTCCTGGCTGCTCTGTATACAGGCCAGACACCATGTTCAGTTGATACACCGCTTACAGAACACATTTGTATACGTGGTGTCATTTGGTTTTGACTTCTGAAATAACCTGGGTGTTTATGTTTATGCCTAAAAACATTTGATGTTCGGAAAAGACTGAATCACGTTATTAGTCCATCCTGGGGACTGACTCCCCTAGGCCCCTTTGTTGTGTGTCCCATGGAACACAGAAGAATACCATGGGCTCTGGACCATCCCCAGGTCTGCATTAAAATTTTTGACATGGAAATTAGCCGAATATGGTTAAAATCAATTTCGTCTTCTACTTCTGTGCGCATGTCTTTACCTGCGTTTCTGGTGGCTGTACAGCATGGTTGCATCCCCCCTCTCTGGTGCAGTAGAAAAATGGGTGCCTTGGGGGCCTGAGGTTCCAGGTTTAGATCATTCCTGTGCCGTGGTCAGCTGTGAGGCTTTGGGCCTGTTGTTCACCCTCTCTGAACCCACATCTTCTGGTCACAGCACATGGCTCCTTCATTGGTTGTGGAATTTGAAGGGTTCAGTAGATGATTTCCATTTCCTTACATGTCTGGACTGGACCTGGCCCATCAGCTGCTGAAGATGTCCTGGCAGGGAGGGTATGGCAGTACTACGAAGACCCATTGCTGGAAGGTTGCCATGAAGGCATAGGGTGCTCCTGTCAGAATGGAGAGAATGCTGTAGTAATCTCAAAAAGGTTAACTTTTCTTCTTCAGATCTGTTACGAAGATTTAGATCAGTGAATAAAGCTTGGCAGATGATGTCCCAGAGCCAAGGCACAGCCACGGACCGGAACATGAAGAGCTCTGGTGGAGGAGGAAAGGACAGTGGCGGCCTCTGAGCGGCACCCACTCTTCTCCCACCAGCTCTCCTCTTGTTTACGTCGGCCCACCCTGCCTGGAGTCCAGTGCCTGCTGGCTTCCCTGTCACACACACATCTCCCGCTCCAGCCTCTCTCTTCTGGGGAGAGTAACTGTCTGTAATAGGGTGCCTGTGGCAGATGCTGTGCCATATCCACGTTTGGGATAATGAGCTGTCGTATGTCATTTCACTTAAACACAATCATACAAATATTTTGATCAAACATTTTCTCCAGCTGTTGAGTGAAAGCAATAAAAACAGCGGGAGTGCCAGTGAATCCCGGGGTTCCTTCTCTACACTTTACCCCTTCAGAGCTGTGGCCTGTTAACCTTTCTGTCTTTGTCTGCCGTTCATGCTCCTTCTCCCACCTCCTTGGAATTTTTACACCATGTTCGCCCCAGGGAGTGTAAATAAAGAAACTGAAGTTAGAGATGGAAGCGGGTGAAATAGACCACAGCCTTTTGGGGTTCCCACATCCCTTGGGCTGGCTTTAACAACCATAGGTTTTGTAGCATCGTAAACCCAGCCTGCTGTTTCTGACCCTTGCCTTTCTCTAGGCACTCCTATGATACATCCAGCAGTTAGGTTGTGGTCTTGAGATGTCTTTCCGACTGGAGTCTGCTTTGGTTGGTGCCTGTCATGAATTTCTCTAGCCCCTTGCACCCAAATTTTAGACCACCCCTTCCTTCTTCCTTCTCACTGGATAGAGAAATGCACAGCCCCAGCAAGTATCACAGTGCTAAAGGCAGGCATATGTATCCCTTCTGCTTGTTTTGGGAAGCCAAGGTGAGAGCATTCTGATGTCTTCCTTAGACCAAGACCACTAGCAGAGGAAATACCGTACCCTTGTTAAAGAGCACCAGCTCCCATTGTTTAGGAAATTCTCTCTGTCTCTCTTTCTAGCACCATGATTATTTCAGCTTTAATAATGTAGACAATACTGCATCAGTGTGAGCAAGATGAAGCTTTTTTTCATTATAAATAATTATAGTTATAAAATGAGGAAAAGAACAGCAACATTGATAAACAATTAGTATTTCGAGAGAGGACTTCAAGTAAGGGACTCTGCTCACAGGCAGCTTGGAAGGCACCACTCAGGATAATTTTAAGCAGTTAGTGATATTTAGTTAGTCTCTGAACTCATCCCTGTGATGAGCCTCACTGGCTTGTTTCTCCCACGGCCACTTGGAGCAGTACTTTGATAATATTCTTCAGCGCCAGTTACTTCCCTGTTTGTCTTTTCTTCTCTCTTTTTTTGGGATGAGGGGGTGAGGGGGATGCTTCCCAGCTAATCTGCATCCTCTCTAGAGTCTAGAGCCCAGGGTGCCTGGCCCCACTCAGACCTGTCACTGAGTGTTCAAGCCACCTTTCTCGCTTGTGTTCTCAACTCTGCTCCCATGAGTTCAGGTGCAGCTCTGCCGACAGCCATGCCAGGCAAGGCCCACCACAACACTCCCCCCCACTTCTCTTTTTTCTAGTCCTCTGCTCCCAGTAGGATTGATTCCTCAAATGTGATGGAGCATTTTAGTCTTCTTACTGCCCTCCTCTCACGACACGCTTCCTTTGAAATGGGAAGAATTCAGCTAGGAGCAGCCTCCTTTAGCACCCTGGTAAACTGATCGCCGCTGCTTCTCTAGTGCCTCAGTATTTCTGTGTACGCATCCTTTGCCCACGAGCATCTCTCAAGTGTCCTCTTGTTATTGTGCACTGTTACGGACAGACTTCACTCACCTGTCACCATTAGTACTTGGCCCTTAGGGTGCATCCTTTCCCTTGACTGGGAGGGCAGACTTGACTGTCGAGTTCCCAGCCTGGATATGCCTCTTTGGGGTGTTTGCTTGGAGTCTGGGTGGCACATCCCCTGAATTCCCACATCGTCCAGACAGAACTCACTCTCTCCTGTCCCTGGCTCCCAGGATAGCACTGATGCTGCCCTCAGCCATGCACAGCCTTGGTTTCTTTGCCATCCCTGTTCTCTGTCCTTTTCTTCACCTTTCCACCCCAGCCAGTGGCCACTGTTCCCACCTTCCCACCCCTGCCTGAATTCTGAGCCTTCCTTCCCTTCTCTCGTTCTCTATCGAGTGTCATCCCTGTGCAGCAGATCTAGCTGTATCAAGCACTGAAGCAGTATTTGGTGACGTCGCCTATGCCATCCGGGTCCTCTGACTGGCCCTCCTTGGTGGCTGGTAGAATCTCCAGACCCTTCTGCAGCCTGCCCTCACTCTCTTCCATGTCATGCCATCTCAGTTCCAACTGCTGTGCCTTTCTTGGTGGCTTGTGGCTCAGGGTCAACGTGCTCTTGGCACCTGGGAACATGCCTGTCCCTTTGTCCCCCCCTCCCCCCTCCCCGTACCTCAGAACCAACAGTTTTTGAGACCCAGGGGTGCTGGTAAGTCTGGTCATGATTTTATACTTTGCTTACATATTTTTTGACAATTTGAGTTCTGAGGTATTTGGACTGAAGCAGCCTAGGAAACAAACCCTGCTTCCAATTGTTTTATCAGAAACCTTAAGTTTCAGAGTTGGTGATTAGGCATGAACAATTGTTTACCATGTGTGATGGTTAATACTTATTGTGATCTACAATCATAGAGGAAAGACCTCTAGGCTTGTCTGTGAGGGAGTTTCTAGGTTTTGTTGATTGAACTGGGAAAGAATTCCCACCTTAAATGTGGGTGGCCGTGCTCTCTGAGCTGGGCTTCTGGGTGGAAGGGAGAGCATAAATCTCACCAAGCAGAGAGTTCACTTCTCTCTGCTTCCTGACTGCAGAGGCTGAGCAGGAGGGTGCTTCGCCCCCGCTGCCGATGCGTTCACAACACCGTGAGCTGTACCCACAAACCGTGAGCCAAAATGACCCAGTCTTCCTTTCTTACATTGCGTTTGTTAGGCGGGCGTTTTACAGCAGCAGCCAGAAACTGATTCAGCATGACTAGTAATCCAAGCTTTAGTCAGCTCAGCCCCATCACCAACGTTATGAACATCGCTGTGGTTCCTTCACAAAACCTCTGTGAAGGTCAATGCTGCTGCCTCTTGGATTCCAGACTCCTCGCGCCTTGCAGCTCTGTTTCTGTAAGGCCCTGCTGTCAGCTGAGCAGTGTCTGATGCTTTCTCCCCAACCTGTTCCTTAGAGATATGTCCATAAAGAAACCTCCCCCCTCTGCTTCCCTGTGGCCCATCTTTGTTTTCCTTAATGTGATAAAGCAAGGATTCTAGCAGCTTTTGGAATATTTTGCCCTGAACCCTGAACTTCTTGAGGAACATAACATTATTTATGTTTACCTCTGGCTTTGGACAGGAAAAAGGACATTCTCTAAGTTCCCACACAGAAGCATCTGCCTCTAAGATTCCTCACTATTGTGTATTTTTTCTTCTCTTGTAGATTTATTACATTAGCGTTTAATTACTCTTCATGTTAGTATTAAATTTCATGAGTGATTTATAGTTTTAATAGAGTCTTGTATTATTTATAGTACTTGGCATTTAAGTTTACCAAATTCTAAGGTCCACGAGTGCTAGAATTACTTATGTCCAGAAAACCTGCAGCGTTGGTGAGACCCCAGATAAACGGGACAGTGCACCGCCAATCTTATTTTATTTCATGCCTGTCCACTACTGTGGTGTGTGGCTGTGGCAGCAAATACATTTACACTCTCAAAAAAAAGTTGCTTCTTTTTATTTTCTTTTTGTGGTCACAAGAGAAACTTTCTTCCCATCAAAGGCAGTTCAGACAAGAGCCTGTATTCCCTAAACTTTGACCTTTCCCCTTTGCACTGATGAGTGGATGGTGTCAGATTGTGAGCTCTCACTGAAAGGGTGAGATGTCACCTCTGAGTGAGGTATTAAAGACCGAAGTTGTCTTGGCCCCATGTACTCGCTGGCCCTGTTTGGGTTCTGGAGCACCATTTTTGCACAAAGAAATTGCCTTGCTAAGTTCCTCTTGCTTTGTCCGTGTGTTTCTAGATGTGGCAGAGGGAACGGGGAAGGCGTGCATGGAGGCTCTTAACTAGAGGTCAGAGTGCAACTTGATGGAGTAGAAGTCCCCTTTCCCCACAATGGGGCTCAAATGTTTGTCTATCCTCACCTACTGAGCCATCTCACTGTTCCGTACTTTTGTTCTCTGCTTTTTGTTTGTTTGAGACAGGGTCCTATTATGTGCCTCTTGCTCGCTTGGCACTCTATGTATGTAGAGCAGACTGGCCTCGAACTCAGAGTTTTGCCTGCTTCAGTTTCCCACGTTCTGGGGTTAAAGGCCCCATGCTTGTGTTCTATAGGCAATAGAATGTAGCCTGTCTGGTTTTTAAATTGTGAGCAGTTCCCTGAGTCTTAGATTGTGGTGATACCTTGTTTGTACTCTAACAAATAAAATTTGCCTGATCTTCCCTTATATCTGACTCCAGGCTTTTATTATTAAGACCTATTAGAACTCGTAATACATTAGATCACTAGGTGTGATCTGGCATTTCTTGTTCGGGAGCTTTTCCTGCTGGGTCTTCAGGCATTCCCAAGATGCACAGGGATGGAAGAAGTTATTCACAAGCCTGAGGTTCTGTCTTCCTCCTCCAAGACCAGGGTAGGGCACTGAGCACCATACTGGACTCAGTAGGGCTTGCCTGCTCCCTGGCACAACTTCAGACCTCAGTGATCTGTTGACTCTGTTCTATTCTAGGGACTCTTGCAAAAACAACAACAACAAAAAATGCAGACCCATTCCTGCTCACAGTCTGTCGTCCTTGGGGGTTTTAGTGCATCCCCTATCAGTGACTTCCCCATCCTGTTTGGGTCCTGTGCACAGGCTCTGTGCTCTTGTCTGTGGAAGAAAACAGCATGATTTCCAAGAAGATTTTGCTTCATTGTTTTAAGTGATGTGCAGCCCGAGGATTGTTTTAAGTGATGTGCAGCCCGAGGACTGCTTCTCACTTTCCTGTGTTCCTAGGTGACTTTTATCAACTTGGACGTGCAGGAAAAGAAGTAAAGTGTGTGTGTGTGTGTGTACTTGCGCACACTCTTGAGCTCTGCCCTCTATTCTCTGGTGGTGTGGATAATCCTTGGAGGGCCCTTGGCCCTTCGGGCAGATAATCTCTTCAGGGTTATCTGTTAATTACCTCTGAATGTGTGAAATATTTGTAAAAAGGCTTTTGAAGTGCGCTGCGCAGGCTCTGCTGCCAGGGCTTCTGCACTGGCTTCCAGGCTGAGGTTTCACTCTCAGCTTGGTTCCCCTCAAGTGCAGAGGGTATTTTCTTCTAAACTGTTTGCTTTTCTAATGAAGTGAACTGTTTGTTTGACTCTGTGGCGGAAGGTATTTAACTAGGGACTAAAGTAAACCTTGGAGAGATTCAAATAAGCCGTGCATATCTGCTTTGTGAAGGGAAGGCAAATAGTTTGGCCTCCCTCACCTCCAGGAAGAGTCGTTAAGGAACTGTTTAAATAATAAACCGAGCAGGGTAAGCAGATATTGCCTCAGCCTGTGCTGGGGCTTTTGTGCTCGCCCAGCTGTCTGGCCTGGGAATTACTCTGCAGTGGCCACAAGGGGAGGAGAGAGCTGCTCACTTCCTGCAGTTAGTAATTATGATTTATTTACGTGTAGAGGGACTTCTCTTTCCTTCAGTGTTGATTGAAACAAGCCCTGCTTGCCCTCAGGATGGCAAGTGAATGGCAGGCAGGGCAATATTGTCAGCAATGGCCAAGGCCCTGCTTACCTTGTGAATGTTGTCCTGGGGTCTGGATTGTGTCCTGCTGGCCCAGCTGAGGGTTACAGAACAGTTAGTTCCCCGTTGAATTGTCTGAGGTATTGGCATGACAGGACAGGAGAAGGCATGTTTAAAGTAGAGCCCCTGTGGGGGTAAGGGCGCCAACCCCTGCTTGTCTAGCCTCTGAGTGAGGGAGCTATGTGAGCCGTAGTGGCATACCTCCATGGCAGCTTCCTAGTGGAACCTAGCTTTTGTTTGAGACGGGTGGTGGGGCAGACCAGTTGGAGAGTTGGGAGTGTTTGGGGAGGGAAGAATAATTGCATTTAGGTTTCAATTAGAGATATTTAGGAAACCTGAGATCCTCTTTCAGAAAGTAAGAGTTTCAAGATGGAGACAGTTTGGGCTCCTCTGAGCAAGGATAGGGTCTCCAAGGGCCTCTCTTTTTGTTGTTGTTTTTGTTTTGTTTTTGTTTTTGTTTGTTTTGTTTTTCGAGACAGGGTTTCTCTGTGCAACATCCCTAACTGTCCTGGTACTAGCTTTGTAGACCAGGCAGGCCTCGAACTCAAGAGATCTGCTTGCCTCTGCCTCCCGAGTGCTGGGCTTAAAGAAGTGCACCCTCACAACCTGGCCCTCTTTAAAAAACTAGTTTTACATTGATTCTTCATGGAGAACTAAAATCAGGATGGAAGAATAACATTTTGCCTTTCTCTTGTGTCCTACTTTTCATTGGCACAGAGATAAGGGACCACACACCTTGGCAGTCTTACTTAATTATGAACACTTCTTGTTCCTGCCCCAGCTCATATCAGTGCCTGGAAGACTCAGGGGCCACAACACACCTTTATCTATTATTTTTTGCACTGTGGCCACGTTGAAGAACCCTGCAGTTTTCACCATCGCTCATCTCTTTGTCATACATGGTCTGATGGCTGAAGCTAGCCTGTTGGAGCTGCCAGGGTGAGAGCGTTGGCTCTGATAACTTCACTCTGGACCCCAGCCAGCGGAGGCGGGTAGACCCCAGCCAGCGGAGGCGGGTAGACCCCAGCCAGCGGAGGCGGGTAGTAGTCAAGCAGCCTTGGTCTCCAGGCTAAGTTCTGTCCCTTCCTTCCCAGCACTCCTTGTCTTCTTGGAGCTCTGCTTTCTCACTTATGAAGTGTGGATAGGAACACTCACTTCCCTGAGTCCTGTGTAAACAAGAAAATGCCTGAGAACTGCTTTAGCACCACACATGGATGCTCAGTAAGTGATAGTTCTTTATCACCTGAGCCTGGACCTGGATGTAAATTTTTTTTCACGTGGTTGAGCTGAGGACATTGTGTGGCTGTTTTGAAGCTCAGGGACCAGAGTTATGCCTTGGGCTCGGAACTTACTGAGGGATAAAGATGTGAAGAACGTCTCAGGAGGAGGGCGGAGCAGAGGAGCCTTGCCTGAGCCACCAGACCAACTGTCAAGCTGCGGATATCCACATAAGGGTGTTTCCTACCTTGTGAACTGGGACCTTCTGTCAGAAAGGACTTGGAAAAAGCAGTAAATCCTTAAATGTACATACTTTGGGATTCATGGACTCCTTTCCTATATCACTTGGTGCCTTGAACTCTTATGGGGAAGTAAATAGGACAAGCTCATTTTGTCTTTACTTTTTACATGAAATAGATGTTTTATGACTGTAGTTGTTATCGTAATTTGTTTATTAGGAACTATGGCTTAAAACAGAGAGCATTTCCAGTTGCCATGGGTGCGATGAAGAACAGATGGATTCTTCTGGCAAGGGCACCCTAGTTAAGGGTCATGTGTCTTTGGGGTGCTAAAGCTAGATTTTGGAGAATGGAAAAGTGAGTAAAAAAAAGACATTACTAGGCACTCATACTGAAAAAAAAAAGATAAGTTTGGTGCCAAAATGATTAAAAGGTCACTCTGTGTGGTGGTAGATGCCATTAATCCTAGCATCTGGCAGGTGGACCTCTGTGTGAAGCCAGCCTGTTTTACATAGAGAGTTCCAGGCCATCAGGGGCAATACAGTGAGACCCTGTCCTGAACAAAAAAGAGGTGACTGGCACATCACCATTCACTGAGTCTGGATGTCTCTCAGTATGAAGCCTATGCTTTGCTTTAAATGAATTAAGGCTCTTAGCTTCTCCTAGCTTTAGCCTTTAATAACACAGATGGCTAAGAATTGTGGGACACATTCTTACTCTCGGGAAATGTGTGTCTACTATGCTTTTTGGCAAGGGGCAGCTCCCCAAGGAAGTAAGTGGAGGGGGTCCTTTTTGTGAGGTTCTGTGCCCACTCAGCAGGACCTCAGAGGAGTAGTCCTGGTTGAGGCTGTGGGCCCTGAAACTGCAGTTGTGCATTCAGGCTAAGCAGACAGATACAGACTCCAGAAGAAGCTTGAGTTCTTAGGAGCCATGGAAACAAAGGGGTGCCATTGAATTCAGATGGGGTTTGTCTAGGAACTAGGGGTCATTTGGGGGAGTGAGGAGAGGATGCAGCTAGAGAACCCAGGAGACATTGTGGACCTTGTTTAGATGAGGTGGGTAGCTGCTTGGCTTTGAGAGAGCTTCCCATCGAGGTTACCCACCCCGTCACAGTAGAGAATTGACAGGATATCTTGTGGCCTCAGAAAGCACAGACTCTGTATAACCACATACTTCCGTTCTCTGAGAGTAGGTCCAGGACTGCAGTGAGTAACTCCCGAGGAAGGAGTACCCCCATTGACCCCCAGATAAATAGTAAGGTTTGTTGGTACCCCCAGGTTTCACTGCTCCAATCCTAAGAGCAGAACGATGGTCCTTCGCATTCCTCCTGGATCTTCTGAGCATTTCAGCTTGTCTTGCTTTTAGGAACACTGAAAATGAGGACCAACTGTCCTCAATGGACACTGCTGGTTTGGGAGCCCAGGCAAGGTGCCTTTTGAAGACTTTACCATGGAGTTGGTGCACCAAGAGGTGGCAGATTGAAAATAATGTGGGATTTATTGAGCATTCCAGATGGAATTAAAGAACCAAGCTGGAATCTAAGAATCACCACACGAGCGTGAGATAGTGATGAACAGCAGCCAGGGCGGGGATGAGTGGAACTTTAGAGAGTGGGTCTCAGAATAGCTGGAGCCATCATGCAAACCCCTGTGGGCTTGGCGTCTGTCTATTCAGGTAACTTTAGAGTAGCTATTGGCTCGACATCTGGGGCTGGAGAAGTTGCTCTTAGGTAGGAAGAGTTTTAGAATCCCTTAGACGATAGGGTTTGCTGTGAGCTCCCATGGCTAACATCTTGGAGGATGTCTGCAGAACGTGTGACTGGAGGCTGATTTAGAATCGCAGGGGAAAGGAAATTAGGAAGTGTTTTCCTGCTTGCGTTCTCATGAGCCAAGCATGTGAAAGGGATTCCTTTCCCCTGAGCACTGGGGGATTCTTTCCTCTCACTCATTTCCTTCTTCATCCTTGTAAAGCAGCCTCGGCTGTGCTTTATTATTTTACAGTCATGGTGAGAGAAGCTCTTAAAATAAACTCATTGCTTAAAAGCTTTGTGTGTTCTTGCTAGACAATGAGGGTTCAGAGTTTAAGAGACAAGAAAGTGGGGCCTTTTAATGCTCCCAGTATGCAATAAACACGCTGGAATTTCAGTGGAATCCAAAGGCATACAATGCTAGCATGAAGAGCAGGCTGTAGGACCTTTGATGTTATTGACAGAAAGAGGGTGGGGGCAAAAGGGCCCCTGTCATTTCTGTCAGGAGCCTTTAAACTTTCGACCTCCAACCTTTTGTGTCAAAGAGCTCCTTGCAGATGGGTATTAGCAGCCCGATCAAGTATCCTGAATGCACTGGAGCATCGCCATTTTCTTGGTAGCAAGGGAGTCCTGCAAAGATTTTAGTGCTCCCTATGCCAGTATTACGACTGAGTGCCCACCACAGTCTGTCCTGCGGATGTGGTAGGGTTGGTAGTTACAGGGCCCACATGAAGTCATGCTCTACCCAGCATGCTAGAAGGTGGATTTCAGAGTCCTATGGTTTGGACCAGGCTGTGTAGATGTGAGCAGGACATCTGGTCCTGAAATGCTCTGAGTCTCTGTAGTTTGGAAATCTGCACAGAGTTCTAATGCGAAGGCAAGGCTGAGCCTGGGGGCTCCTTCTTCTTGCCTATTGCTGGAGGCCTCTTAGGTAGATGGACGTTTTCCTGTGCTGCCCAGGAGGGAGATCTGCCCAAGCCGCTGTTGACGTTGGGTGTCCTCTTTTCTTTGTTGTCTTCCTTTTCACTTTGTCAGTTGTTGTATAATAAACATCTGTGCGTTCCTGCTGGCTACTTAGAGATGAGTCCTTTAGCTCTCACCGCCCAGGTGGCCAAGGTGGGAAAGCAGACAGTTCTGATCTAGTACTGTGTGTAGGAGGTAGGACTTGTGAGCACTACACCTGGCAAAATAGAGGGGCACAGCACATGCCATACGGTGAAGGGAGATGCTACACTGTGCACACGAAGGCCTATATCAAGAAGGCAGCAAGGATATGGTACAGCCCCAATTCGAGGTCCAGTGTAGCAGTAGAATCAGTTCCCTTGAATTACAAAGAAAGGAGGTAGGAGCACACAATCCATGAACCCACCAGTAGGTTGGCATAGGCAGTGGCATTTTCGTTGTGTCATAAATAGTTGCTAGGACGCGGGTGAGAACGTGTGTATTCTCGTTTCATTTCTGTTCTAGTTTTCCCCCACACCCTATCAACAGGGACTCTGGCCCTTCTATACTGTGCCATTCCTCTGCTAGTCTCCATGACCCGCTCATACCTCCAAAACCAACACCGCCTCAGTGCCTCTGACATACCATTTGCTGAGTTCTGATGCATGCTCTAAATGCCGTCTGCCCACCTTGGACCAGCTCTGTGTGCCGACTCTGAGGAAGTACTTTCCTACTGTCCTGACGAAGTGTGGAAGATCACACTCAGTGGTACTTATTAACCCCAGCCTAGGCTTCAACTCCAGCTCCATAAGCACTCTGTTTTCCTGATGAAGCACCAAAGATTGCATCTCAGTGATGCTGATCTCTTGCTATTAGTAATTGATTCTTGATCCCCAGCTGATCAGCATACACAGATTCTTAATCTAAAATATTAAAATTAAATTATAGATAAATTAAAATATATAAATGGGTTCTGTCCTAAGTCTTGACACTTGGTTTTCCTCACGAGTCAAGTTGCCACAATCAAAATTTTTAAGTTTCCCCAGCAACAAAGTACTAAGCCTTAAGCTCTCAATGGCTTTTCTAGCCCAGAATTTTAAAATCTTTCACAGTCCTCCAACAAAATAATATAAAGTCATTAAAAGCCACATGGTCAGTCAGATGTGCCACAGTAACACTCCACTCTTGGTACCAATTCCTTTTCTACCTGTCTTCTATAGCCATACCAAATGCCGTGACCAGAAGCAACCTTTGGAAGAAAAGGGTTTATTTTGGCTTAATTTGCAGGTTCCAGCCTATCATTAACAGAAGAAGGAATGGTACCTCAACGCAGTAACATGTGAAGCAGAAACTATGAAGTAATCCTGCTTGCTTATTTAACTCAGGACCAGCTGCCTGGGAGGTGTCCTTCCTTCTACATCAGTTAACAACCAAGGCCATTCCCTGTAGACGTGCTAAGAGACCAGCTTGCTGTGGGAACTCCGTCAGCTGAGATTCTCTTCCCATGTGGCTCTAGGCTGTGTCAAGTTGACAATGAAAACTAAGTAGGGCAGTGTGTTAGCCTTTTGACTTTATGACCAAATACATGACAGAAACCGTTTAAAAGAGGAAGACTCAATTTTAGCTCCTGGTTCTAGAGGGTTCACTTCATGGTCTTTTGATCTCACTTGGTTAGGAAGAATATCATGGCAGTAGGAGCTTGTGGCAGAAGGAAGCTCTTCACTTCATAGCCAGTCAGAAAGTAGAGAGCAAGACAGAAGTCTTTAGGGGAAAGCAGGTTTCCAATTCTGTCCTTTAGTGACTGCCTTCCTTTAGCGAAGCACTGTCTCCAGAAGTTTCCAGAACATGTCCAAATAGCACAATGAACATACAGAACATGAAACTGTGGGGAGCATTGCATACTCATATTTCTGTAACAGGAGAGTTTCGTTATCAGCTGGTGGGACAGCGTATATACTCTGAACACAGGTGGCTGCCGGAGGAGCTCCCACTCCCAGGTAGGGATCCTGGGCTTAGCTAAGCTGGCAAGGCTAGAACGGCTCAGTGCTTAGACTGAACTGAGATGGGGAGGCTATTTTATGCACCACATATTTGACAAGGGAGGTTCATGGTCCACTCTGGGCTTTAGGTAAGTCTGGGGAGAATACTTAGTTCTCCCCATTTACGGAGGACACATTGCCTGACTCCCTATGGAAGGCTGTGGCAAGGTATAGTTTATAAACTCGGTGCCGTGATTGATAAGCAATAGCTAATAATAAAATCAAACAAGCATAGTGCTGTATTTTAAAAGGTTATGTGAATGAAATCTCTGTCAAAATAAGTGCTGATTTCCTATGTAGCTAAACAGTGACTAACATGGGATCCTGTATAGTTTAGATAAGAAATGATTGGGAAAAAAACCCCTAAACTCTGACAGTGTTAAGTCAGTTGTCTAAGAGAATTGGCTTTGAAGTCACAACAATACAGATTTACTTCCCCCCCCCCCATATGTCACTGACAAATAAATATCTTAGCTGATTTTTCCATATCTTTGAATAGAACTTGCTTCTCAGGGTCAGAGCATATGAAGGTTTTTAGTGCTTCAGACACATAAACATATCCGTGCATTCCATTTATTTTCACTATCATTTTGATCATTGTTGTTACTGAGGCAAACATTGGAAGAACTTTAGCTCTTCATTGGCAGGAATGGTAAATGGGATAATGGTGGAAATTAAGCAGAGGGGAGAATAACCCATTCTTTAAAAACTTGTCTAATTTTGAACAAAAAGAATGCATGTGTCATTCATTTCTTTTTTAATCCTCTCTCATTCTCCACCCCCAGCATTGGGAACTAATTTAGGTATTTCTGCATGCTAAGCATGTTCTCTACCACTGAGAAATGTGGTTGCCAGCCAGCACGCTCAAGATGTTGGTGGTTTTCCATTGACTTCAGTGATGCATGGCTCTCTGGCTAGTAAACATTATTCTTTTTGCTAGATCTGTGGAGGCCAGTGTCAACACTCAGAGCTTTGTGCCGGACCTCTCCGGGAAGACATGGGTGTGTGTTATCTGATTGCTTCTCGGGGTTCGTGCTTCAGAGACAGGGCTGAGAGAGAGGTTGAGGACTTGTAACTGGGCCTGCCTTTCTGTCCACCAGTTGTGATTCTGTCTCATGTGTTCTCACTCAGAAGGAAAGACTGTCTCATTTGCTTCCCAGGCCTTATTTATGGGACTTTGGGTAGATCTGAACAGATGCTGGAATTTCCTTTCTTCTTGATACTGGGAACTACAGACAGATAAGACATGGGAACAATAAAAAAAGCCTTCGAAATGCTGCTTTCGAAGTGCCTCAGAGGATCCATGCATGTAGATTTTAAATTTGCAGTGCTAAAATGTGCTTTTGAAGTCTTTTCCTTTTGCTTCTTTTGAATAGAACACAACTCCCAGACATCACCCTTTGCTATCTTTGGTTTCCTAACTAACTTAGGTGTCTTCTGAACACATTAACTCTATGGCCTCTGCATGTGGGACTAAGGTTTCTGGCTACTTGTCATGAATACATCCCAGCCTCTTCTTTCTCTGCTTAAGAGTCAAGAATCCAAACACATGGTTTTGAACCTATGGGTTTGACATCTGAATTGTGCTATAAAAAGTATTGGCCTTTTTAATGCTTTCTGAAAGTATTGATGAAAGAATTTGTCATTAATAACTAATTTATCCTTTAGCTTCCAAGCTTATTTATTAAAACCTATTTTTAGCTTATTTCAAAGTAATAGATTTGTATGTTTTTATGTTATGTCCTTGGGTGAGTTTGAAGATTAGGTACAATAACTCTGTACTTTCTCATGCTTCTCTTTGTTGCCTCTCTGGTTATTTTTTTTCCTCCCTTGTCTTGGCATGGAAGACTAAAAATCAGCAGTATGAAGATTATACCTGGATGAGGGAGCGTAGACTAGGTACATTCCAAAGAGTCCAAGTGACCTGTAGGGAGGTATGGTTTATTTTATGCCTTTGGGCATCCAGTAGATGAGATCTAGAGATGAGAAGCCTGCAAATCTGCTGACAAGAGAAGGTAGAAGTTTCCAGAAACGAGCAGAAACAACCGTTTCTTCCCTACCCAGAACACAGTTGAGGTAATAAAGTCTGATGATTTTTTTTGTTAATTCACAAGGAAGTCATGATTTATCACTTTGCTGTGGAAAACTACATGTATGTCTGTTAAAGGCCATAGCATGAATTGGAACGCTACAAAGAAGGTGAATTATAATGTGACAAGAATGTCATGGCAGGTAGCAGTTAGATCTGAAGTATCAATTAAATTAACTTCAAATTGCCTTCGTGCTTGCACAGAAGAACTAGCGAAGACTTGGCATTTGAGTAGATGGGAACTATCCATGGGCATTAATAAACAGAACTTCAGGTGCTTGCTAGAAGTAAAAAGGTTTTGGGTTTTAGAAACAGCAGGTGTTTTGTTTATTTTGGTTTTGTTAGTCAGGTTTCAGTGTGAACCTGTACATATTCTGCGTAGTTTATAACTTGAATTTTTCAATTAAGTGATTATTATAGCTTGATAGATTTAGAGTTGATTTTGTTCATTGCATTTATCTTAAGAGTTAATTTGCTCCTTGTAGATTTTGCTAAAACCAGAGGTGTCTTACCGAACAGCTTCACTCTCCAGATATCCCTGAACGGTGCACACTGACATTTGATGTGTTTCACGTATGCAGTTGTAGTGTCTCTCAAGCATGCGCCATACGTATGTAAAAATCAATGCATACTTTCTGAACTGTAAAAAGTTTTGAAAACTACCTCATGATCTATTAACAGGTATGTCAAATCTTGACTGTAAATTTGGGTCTTGTGGACCCTTTGTTCTATCTCATAAGACTAGAAGGTTCTACCATTGTTGAGTGAATGTGGCTAACAGGTAACAGGTAGTCAAACAAGCAAGGCAATATTTCAGTAAAGCTTTACTGTAGAAGCTGAGTTGCCTGGTAGTTCCAGATCCTTTCTGTAGTATGTGCTTCTGCCATGCTATGAAGTGACAAACAGTTTCTTTGAGTATATCTACACAATTTATAGTATGTGGAGTCACAATTTCTTAAAAATTTTCATGACATGATTATAAATAACACTGTCACGTAACGCTGCATCTACAGTTGCTGGGTGCAGGCCATCAGTCCTTCCGCATTACCTTGGGCCATATAAACATGATGAATATTCCTTAAACTCTTTACAGCATACATTTAAGAAGAGCAGGTTCATGGTGGTCCATGGAGTGCTCTGTGGGTTGATGCTACAGGTGCACACAGCAGGCCTATTCTGTCCTTATGCAGCAGTACTTAGATTCCTCTCAGCAGAACATGGAGAAACAAAGATTCTTACCCAAGGCTTAAGGCTTATGATAAAGTATCCGGAATGTCTCCTGAGGGGCCAGATCAGTTCATCCTGAGTGCCATGCTGTCCAAAGGCAGGAGTAGAGAGAGCCTGCGCTAGTGAGTCAGTCTGGATCTTGAAGTCAGCTGTTAACAGTGTCTGCCTCAGGCCACAGGACCCTGGAAGAGGTGGTGACTGAAAATGCCTCAAGTTCAAAAGAGGCTGTGATAAGGTCTGAGGCGCCATTACTTTGGTGGAATTTCTTGCCTTTGCTTTTGTTTTGCCTTCCTGGTTTCTTCCCTCCTCCCCAACTTGAGACCTCATTTTACATGAGGTGGGGATTTGTATTGGGTTTAGCACAGTGGATTTTAGCACAGACGACCACACATCTTTGAATGGTCTTTCTACTGATGGCAGGTAGCAGGTACAGGGTCCACTAACCTCAGGTACAGCATTTCTAGATCTGGTCTTGAAACAGTCCCAAGCCAGACCACTTTGGCATCTAAATCAACCAGGAGGACTTCTGCCCCAGCCCATTTCCTTCTGCTGCTGTCTCATCTACGACCTCCTGGACCATCAGGCCACTGACATCCTTTGGTGAATTACTCCTTCAGGGCACTGACTTGAGTTGACTTTGATCCCTCTTTTTGTAGTCTACAATTTTTGTATGTAAATTTCGAACCTTAAAAGACAGTTCCCAGGGGTGGCATCCAAGAGATCTGATAGCCTGAGGATACTAAAACATCTCCTGGGAGAGGCCTGCAACTGAAAATCAGTCTCCAGGTACCCTTGGTTATTCCCTGGTTGTAGGTTTTGTGACCAACCCATGTGCTTGTGAAGAGACCTCAAACTCAATGCCTCTCATTTCTAATGAACCCCTGGATACTTTGCATGATGACAAGCAGTGTGAAACTGAATGCTGACAACTCTTCTCAGCTCAATACTTTTACTACACACGTCTATTTAAAGGTATATAAGCCAATTACTTATTCACTGCACTGAGGGCCCTGGTAGGACACACCTTTCAAATCTCTGTTTCATATCAGAGGCCTCTGGTACCACAGTCAAACCTTGTGCAGATCGGTAATGAATCATTTTTGCAGCCGTGCTTTTTTTATAGTCCACTGCTTCCCATGGCTCTGCAGACCCACCCCTACCTGCTGGAATTTTAATTCTCCCAGTAAAATTGATTCTCCCAGTTCTGCACATTATTCTCCCTGTCTTCCATTTAGCGCGTTAGTTTGCTGACAGTAGAGTACACAGCACTTAGCAGCTGGTTTGTGGACCCATCAGTCAGGAAATTGTATGATAAATAGGAGGTAGCCAGGTTTAGTGGCACTTCCTTCTGCTTCAGCAGTTTTCGCCTGACTTTGGAGAAGTCATCACGGAGTGTTTTGTCACATCCGAGGGCAAAAGATGGCCACGGCGCTGTAACGTATTGCGCACATTGAGTTATGATGCGCCCCGGCTGCGCTGCTCATGTGTGAAAAATAAACCTCGAGGTGGCTGATTGGGAAGGCTGCTGGCAACAGGGACCTTTTCTTGTCTTGTGGGTTTTCTTGGGCAGTGTTTTGGGTCTGTGATGGAGTGTGCTGCTGTTGCATAGAAACAACAAACCAAGATGCAAGGTGAGGCCGGCATTTGTGGACTCAGGGATGGCTTTTGAGGGATGCTGGGCTCACCTCGGTCACTTCCCCATGCTAGAGGAGTGCCCCTTCTGTATTCTGTTCCTTATCATTGCAGACTATGTCAAGCTTGCTTTGACTCAAAAGAGGGCTTGTCTTTACCAGTCCCCAAAAAGTGACTTAAGAGGAGTGATTCCCATGAATAACCAATAACAGCTACTATTGTTCACATGGTTCTCAATGACCCAGAAAATCCTGTTTAAACTTAATCAATAGGGAAGCGTATGAATTGCAAACCAGTAAACTACAGCTGGTTGTCTTTTGGCCACATAACACCACATCTGTTAATTTTCTGTCCTTTATTTAGACCCATTTCTGGAATTCATACTTAAGTTTCCTTGAGCGTAACACTTTTTGTAAGCAGCTACAAGATGTACTTAGAATTAACTTTCAAAATGAGAAAACTGTAGACTTAGCGTGTGCGGACTTCACTAAACGCCACAGTAATTGTATCTGATGTTTTCTCCCCATGACTAAAACTGCAATGAAACTTTTCTTGAAAATGACAAGATAGAAAAATGCCTTAAAGGCCGGCAGTTGTGTTGTACGTTGTCACAGGAAAGAGACAGTGACACTCAGTAGGCACTCCTGATTTTTATTGGATTCACTGTTTGGTTCCTTTCCTATGAACATAGTCTCTGCAACTTCATTAGACAGACGCATATAAAAGGTAATGACTTATTTCTTGGAGATGGGAGGTAGTCATTAAATATGGGTACATTTATACACTTCATGCCTAAAACATCGTATTGAATTCAGTCACAATTTGTAGTTACACCCACAGGGAAAGAACAAGATGCACTTACCATCCCTTTACCTGGTGGATTAATGTTAACAGTATGGTCAGGAACCAGCACATAAGAGACTGAAACTCTCACATTCCAAGTCCGACAGTTGTCATAGTGTGCCACCCGAGACAGGCGTGTGTGAGAAGCCCTTCGGACATGAGCCGTGCTTTAAGACTGCGCAATTCCCGCACAGTTCTATTAAATGTGTTTCTTTCATTTCTGAACATGATGGCACGCATGGGGTGGGGTGGGGTGGGGTGCTGCAGAGCCCAGCCTGTTTTGGTGCGGAAAGAAACGGGAGACGGCCCATATGTGATGATCACCTGTCTTTATCCTAGATTTGACTGTGATTAGTGTGGGTTTGTTTCAAACATCAAAGTTTCAGGCACACTCAGTGAGAATCTGGCCGACTTTCCAACTAGTCTCAAAGACGGTTTCCCTTTAGTTTCATATTGTCTTAAGGAGACTGCATAAGATGACTTTCACCAAAACTCGTTAGATAAATTAAGACGTTTTGGTTTTTCTGTGCGGTGGCTTTTCATCTCAGGATTGCGGAGTTAAGTGTATCAGTGAATTTGCCACTTGATTGAATAAGCTTCTACCTTACACTCAAACTGAGCAAGCTGAATGATGCTTGTGGTACGGGAGAACTGGCTTACATCCTTTGATAACTGTTAAAATGCAGTCAGTGTTTGTCATGTGTACTTATGTGCTGTGTGCGGCATGGCAAGTGATCACATAAACCCACCTGATGAACTTCATGATGCCACCGTGACACTGACTTGAGAATTCCAAATTCACTCCTTCTCTGGCTCTGTGCTGTTCACCCCTCCTTGCTTCATAGGATAGCAGATATTCACGGAATAAGTGGCATTGCTGTTCGTAGACCTCTTGTGCTAGTTCCTAGGTTTTGAACATTGCCGGATACTAGTGAAGATGGGGCCCCTCCTTGGTGGACCACGTGTATTAAGTCAGTGCATGCTTACAGTTTTTCCCTCTTATATCTTTAAAGGAAGGCTGCAAGGGGAACCCCCCCCCAAAAGGAGGGGCACAGCTTACATTCTAAAAGATATATTGAGGGTAAAATGGGAACTGGGTTGATCGGGAGGGAATGAAATGAGATTCATCTGGATTCAGCAACAGTGTAATAGTCACCATGTCCACTTAACTTTTATGACTTGGCGTTCTTAGTTGGGAAACATTGTTGCTGACTCAGGAGGTGCAGTTCACACACTTGCCTGCTGTGCTTGGTATAGTTTCCCAGACCTTATTGTCTGGTTCTGTACCTTCCAGTGATTGGTCTGGATGCCCCAAACCTGCTGACTGACCATGCTTGACTTGCCTTTAAACTTGCTAATTATAATCTTCAGAATCCATGAAGAAACCGGGTACCGTCCTAAGATGTGTTTGCTATGCGTGTCAGCCCCCAGGAGTGCTCAGCTGTGTGTGCTTCTGCTGTGGCGGGTGACTGTCAGTGCTCAAGGGCCACGTTCAGGGATCACGTTCTGGCGTATTTGCTGTAATGTCACTTAGCACTAGTGCTAAAGGGACAAGTTTTGGTCTCCTTTATTTTATTCCTTGGAACTTGAACAAAACATTAGTACAACTCATTCAAGTCCTCTTCAATTTGTATATGAGATCACTATATTTTAAATAAAACTTTATTTTCAGACTTGCAGAGACAACAGGTACAAGTAAATTTGGGTAAGGAGGTTATGTAAAAGTAGAACAAACACAGGACCTAGCAGCTGATGGATAGGATGTGGGGAAGAATAGGATCTCACCCTCCATCTCCTTCTATGATGAAGCACGGTGGATCTGATCATCACTCCCAGCCAGCCTCTTTTAGAAAAGACGAAGTTTGACTACCCTGGTGTTAGAGCAAAGAAAGGGAAACATGCATTTAATTTTTTTAGAACCATGTATATGTATGTGACTGTAGATAGATAGATAGATAGATAGATACATACATACATACATACATACATACCAGAAGAAGCCATGGGAAAGACACCTTTAAAAATACCAAGGGCATGACATTAATGCATTAATATGTTGCAATGCGTTCATTTAAAATTTCACTTGACAGTATAATTTACTTCCTGGTTTTATGTCTCCCGCTTGCCTTCCCTATGGGCAGCCTTCCTTCCAGGGTAGGAAGCCATACTGTTCTTCCCATTATTGCTTTTCTGGTAAGGTATTAGATACATTCATAGGCTCTACTTCCTCCAGAGGAGGCATATATTATTTGCCTGGTCATATTTCTACAGTATATCAGTGAACCTCTTCATTAGCTTCCAGTAATTATCAGAGAAATTCACTGTTAAAGTTATATTTTTTATTATGTGTATGTGTGTGTCTTTATGGGGCTATGTACACATGACTGTAGGAGCCCATGGAAGCCATGCAAAGGTGTTGTAACTTGGAAATGGAGTTACAAGTGCTTTTCAGCCACTGGACCTGGGTGCTAGGAATCAAACTCAGTTCCCTCTGCAAGAGCAGCAAGTCTTCTTGATCATTGGAGTCGTCCCTTTGGTCTCAACTCTTGATATTTTTAAAAGACATTCCAGGCAGTGACATTGTCCTGAGTTGAAATGATATCCTAAAGTAATCATTTTATGTAAGGTGTGCTTTCTTTCCTTTTCAGACCCTCCTCATCTTTTCCCTGCCTTCCATCCTCCTGTACCAATTGATGCCAGACATCATGAGGGCCGTTACCATTATGATCCATCTCCTATTCCTCCATTACATGTGTAAGTATTAAAACGTTACCCATTAATAAAATGGATCTAAATACTGGCTTTTATGGCTTTAGGACTCTTAATGCATGTCTTCTGGGTTTTGAAGGTGCAGTGGCAGTGTAAGATTTTACTCTTAAAGCCTGACAAAGCTCTGCCTGTTCCTAGAGTCACTGAATCAGACCCTGTGCTTTCTGAGGATGTCTGTCACATGCTTTAGCTGGCCACTGTTTTCTGAATATTTCGATGATGAGAGACAAACAGCTGTGAGTTATAAACTTAAAAAGGGTTAAAGTTAAACCTTACACAAGTGGAAGTTTACCAGTTACAATATGTTTGGTTGTGATTTAGGTTTGAAGTTCTATGTGCTAAAATTTTTGTTATGTGAAGATTCTGACCAAAGGATCACAGTGAATCAAAACGAAATGGTTTTTGGAGGATTTTCAGAGTCCCCATGGCCCTCATGCCAACAGTCATGTGATTGATGAGAGTGTCACGCAAACAAAATGGCAAATGTGATTGAGCACATGGTTCATGTAAGATAAAAGAAAAGAATGGGGTGATAATGAAAGGAAAAAAAATCTCATGGAAATATAGTCAGTCTAACTTGGCTTTGAGGGGAAAGAAAAAGACTCGTGGATTTACAAACTAACACGACATTGTTCTGCAGTACCGTCCAGAAAACTGTTATATACTATAATGATTGGACACACTCTCCGGGAGGGGCTCTTCCCCGCTAATGGCCTTGGTACACATGTAGTCATATGTAATAATCACCTTCTGTTCTGAGATAGTGGAGTTAGAAAAGCACGAATAATACTTTGAAGAATAACACTGGTTATATAGATGCTAGATTGCCCCTCTCTGACTATTAGTTACAGCTGTGTAATTATATGGTATACAGAAGAAAAATGAAGTTGTTTTAAAACAAGTCCTCCTCTGTGAACAGAATTAATTGATATTAACAGTCCTAACTGCATGCCCAAGTACACATATAATATTTTACCAACCGCTTTTTGGATCCATCTCCCATTACTGAATTGTAATTTCAGTTCGGATTTGCCTGGAGGTGAGTAATAAATCTGCATGGAGACTTATGTGAGTATTGCAGAAGTGGGTATTTACAGAGGGAGAAGGCAGGAACTTGTGACTTATTCTTTTTGTGACTTTTACTGGAATGCTAGCAAGTATTTACAGGGTTCTGAAGCCTGCTAAAAATATGCTCACATAAAACCAAAGGACCAGTTCCCTCCTACACAAAGGGAAGTGGATTTGTAATTGTGAGTTTGCAAGGTGACACGTAGCTCTCCTGGTCTTACCGAACCTTTATGCTATGGATGGGACCACATGGATCTCAGAAGGGGCTCTGTTTTTGTGTCTAGATCACACAATACCTTAGAAACAAAGACACCTCCCACATCTGAGTCTTTCTGATGTAGTAATTTAATAAGATTTTCTGTGGAATCTGGGAGTTCTTCACTCATTCAAAAACCATGTTCTAGAGAAATGTTTTTAACTGACCTCAAATAATATACCGAACTCTTTCCTCTAGGTTTATTGTAGTTCATCCCAGAAGTAAATTCAAATAGAAAGTTATCAATTACAAGTCCACCTATTGATTCTCTGACAAAGTTATAGTAACAACAAAGCTTTCTATAGCCCCTGTTATGTATTCTAGGCCATGCTTGGGTTCTTAACAAAGGCAATGGCGCAGATAAAGTTGTTATGTCTGGAGGAGCTGTGTGTGAGTTGACCTTGGGCTTTTTCTTCAGCTCTGACTCTGGGCTGGGCTTTCTAAGATTCCTCGTACTTTCTACTTTGTCAACCAAGTTTTAAGATACCTAAGCAGTAATTGACTAAATTGTTCTTGAGCAGCAGCCTATATGTATAATTATCAAAGAGTTGTGTTGTAAGGCTGGTTGACAGTTCTGAGGGTTCCGAGAGAATGTTGTGGCTGTGGGTGTGGAGCAGGGACCTCATGTCTGTAGTACTTTTGGGATTGTTCCACTTCTGCTTGTCTTAGCCAATCCCTGGGTAGATAATGTGCTGAAAACGAGGGCTCTAGGAGTTAGAGCAAGTCACATCTCCATGCCTTTGTAACATGACATTCTTTGCATTGTCTTCAACATTGTGAGCTGCGGCTCAACATTCATAGTATCCAGGAGGCTGTGTCTATAGCATCCCGTGTGTACCTAAATATTGTTGTGGTTTTCTTTTTGCTTGGTTAGGAATTGTCACTGCTTTTTGCTAGTTTGCGGAAAGGTCTCAGCATATGGGCAGAAAGACATGGAAATGGATTCAGTGAACAGCCAGGCAGGCCGCTTCAGGCTTTGAGATGGTGGCTGAGCTTTGGTTACTCCCTTGTGCCGTAGACTCTAGCAAAATTCACCATGGTGTGGTGGTCCTTTCACAAATTGGAATGAAGCTATCTGCATTGCAGGAAGGGCTCACTCAGTAAAAGAGCAGTCATGTATATACTTTGCAAAGTTTGGCTCTCTAAATGCGTGCTTCAGGTTAGTGAACCCAGGCACCAGGTTTCTTCTGGTCTTTCTCCATGATGACCCCAGCAGCCTGTAGTCATGACTGGCGACAAGGGCATTATGTGACTGTTAAAGCTGAGAGTGCTGACGGCAATTGTGGCTATAGACCCAGATCTTTAAAGTAGTGACTATAAAATAAAAAAGTGTCTTTTCCCGAATTTGAATGCCAAAATGCTTGCCTTTAATTGGCTTCTAGAAAATGGAATCAAGTGAGCTTTTAGAATGAACATTTTTAATTACAAGAAAATAAAACTTGGAGATATTCTCATTATTTTGTAAACACAATTGTTCTTCTGGTGCCAACTTTAGAAACTAAATTACAAGTCTCTGAAAAACAAGGGCCTGTGTTGATGGAAACACTGACAGACCAGTGTTCCGAAGGATGTCAGGCACTGCGGTAATTATGCTATCATATTCCATCATTAAAGATTCTATTGAAAAGATTTATAAATTGCCCCTCTTTTTAGATAAACCACCCTATATTAAGGCATCAATGATATGGTGCAGAATTAAATTAAAACCTCATAAAATGAAATATGTTCTGTATTAGCTGTTTGACACTTAATTTGCCTCTGAATGAGTAGAGGAAATCACAAATTAACCTGCTTTTGTTTTTCCAACCATGGCTTATTAGGTGTAAGAACAACTGCAATTACAGCCTAATAATAACCAAGGAGCCTTATAAATATGTACGGAGATATGTCAGCTTGTGTTTAAAAGCTGAGCTGTGATCTGAAATGCCTTTAGCTCACCTCCTTTCTTCCACATGGTTATCCACACGTTATGGATGAGCAGGGTAGCTCAAGTATAGAAATTTAAATGGACTGAAATACAATGCTAGAAATAATATAGGATTTATTGGTATTTCTTCTAGCTCAAAAATCATAAATTTAAATTAAAAAGGTATAGTAGGTGAGTCATGACATCGATGTCATCTCTGTCTGTGGGTTGTCACAATAAATTGTTTTACGAAACGAACAGTTGCTGCATCATGCTTGTGCCATTCAAATAGGTTCTTAAGTACTGAATATGAGAACTCTTTCCTCATCTTCTGAGGTGTTCTGAATAAATTCACCAGGCTGTGTGCCCAACTGACGTTGGAATGTCTCTTCCTCTCTCAGATTGTTATGAACACAGAGGTTATGTACAGGGAAACACAGTGTTTCAGGGAAAACACTAAAGTCTGCATAGCCTATTACTGAGCTGGTCTGGAGCATCAGTGGTAAACCTGAGCCAGACTCACAGTGCAGCAGTGCATGTGGGATTCTGTTCAGTCTTCTCTCCCTTTCCTGGCTTCAGCTGTTTACATTGCCCTGTATCAGAGGAAAGCCTGCGATCACACACTGGATTCTGTGGGCCTTGAAGCTCCCTAGCCTACAACTTACTACCAGTCTTAAAAGCTTCTTTGAAAATGTAGACAGTTGGTTGATTCTATCTTGCTCCTCGGGAATACACTCGCATTTTCCAGTGACTGTTTTCTCCAGCAGTGAAGAATGTGCTCTTGCATTTTGAGCGTGTGTGCGTTTTAAGCGTTGGAACTTACTTGATCTCGCTTCTTTTTAAAAGTAGACATGATGTATTTTTAGCAACTCAAATTATAAAGTGTTTTGAATTACAGTATGATTTCATTCACATTCATTTAGGGCTCCCAGGATGTTTGGGGGTCTGTTCTGTATGTAAAAACTCTTTTGATCTAAGTTTTTCTCTTTCACGAACCAGTATGAATTAGATTTTGGGCTCTCCTTTACTTTATACTGAGATTCGCAATTCATTTTTTAAAGCTGAGTCCTTAGTTACTAATCCACTGCAATAATTCAAGCCCCACTGATCTGTTCTTCTTGCCAGTGGAACTGAGCGCTCTTCTTGTCTCATGCTGTGGATGAGAATGGCACCTCACTAGGCTGCATCTTCAGCCAGCACAGGACAGTGGTGTGTGTCGCCTTCCACGCTGCTAATGCCTTTTAGAGAAGCTGCTTTCTCTTTGCTGTCCAGTAAGAAGTGAGCACTCTCCTGGTGCCTTTCCTTGAGTCAATGTGGCTTACATGGAGGCTGCCCAGCTCCCTGCGATCACTCTGAGAAGAGCTATTCTTTTCACGAGAAGTGGCCCACCTCCCGCTGCCTGGAGAGGAAGTACAGGGAAGAGCATTCATATTAGCTTGGAAATAGAGCACACTGGGACAGGAAGGTGTCTCCCCCCACACACATGATGCGACAGCCTTTTAGCTTGAGAGCAGAAGGTGAGCAGCAAGTTTGGAGAATGATTGCATTCATTACTTCCCAGAGGGAGAGAGTGCAAGAGAAGATAGACCATTATGGTAAATATCTAGAGGAAGAAACAGTTAAGTAGATGATCAGGGCTACTACTCTGCCTGCTAGTCTCCTGCATCACTGAACTCAGCATCTCCTTAGGGCTAAATATGTTTATTGTGAGTGCACAATATATTTATTTAAAAGAAGTTTTCAGCCTGACCCCTTACTTAAATCTTTATGATGAGTACATATGCAAAATAGTGGTTTTGCTCCATTCTGAGGGAATACTTTGCTAAGATAATGACAAATTAGAAAAATCTTATATTTGGGGCATAGCTGGTTTGGAATATTTTAATAGTATAATTTAAAATAAAGAATTTTTTATATATATCATCCAGTGTTTGGTTCTGCCATAGATGACTCTGAGACTGGTAACATGTAATAGCATCGGATTACATCGCGCACTCTGGCAACAGAAATACCCCTACCTTCCCACATAGAAAAGGTGAAAAACTAGGTCGTAATTACATCTCTCAAGGCAACGACTGTTTATGTCCTTGCATATGCATGACTGAGCCTGTGCCGTACACACTGTAGCTCTCAGGTAATTGTTTCTAATGATGACAATGAACTGTTTGTTAGGCTGCTGTCATTCCTCACTCTATTTTCTGTGTTTCGTTTTGTTAGAGTATGTTTCTTCATGCTGACAAAGCTAGCACACTCAGGAGTGCAGAATCAAAATGCTTGATTGCTGAGATCCTCTTTATTAAAAGTTCCTCTTGCAGTGGTAAATGCTTCCCACAGCCAAACTGATCCCTCCATAGTCAGCTACTGCTGCAGAGATCTGCTGTCTCCTTGCAGTTGGGTACAAGTTATATTACAAATATCAGAATTCGATGAATAAAACACAAAAGAAGCAGGGTTTACATGAGAAAAAATACATAATAATGACCACAGCCAATGGTGATGACTTACAGTTTTAAAGGCTTTCCATAATTATCTGGTGTTATACAATGGTGGTGTCCTATGATGGAGGTTTTATAATTAGCCCCATTTTAAGCTTATGGGCATCCAAACATAACACAGACAGCTTTGGAGTGGGCCAAGCCTATATTTTATTTAGTTTAGGGCTTAACTCCACACTCTGCCCTGCTAGTAAAAATGAACACCATGCACTTTGTAGGCCTGGGTTTTACTTAACTAATTCTATCAAACACCTGTGGGATGGGGCAGGCACCTGATAATGGCTTCTGCAACATGCTGAGATGAACACATGGCAGTCCAGAGGAGTGCTATAAAAGCTTCATACATGTTCAGTGCACACTGCTGTAGAATGTGAGGCTGACAGAACAGTTTACATATCCAGCCACAGGTGTGGTACCTCTAATTACTTTTGACAAGTCGGCATTCAAGCATGCACTAATAACCACCACTTATTTAGGTACATCCAGTAGAATTCAGGCCTCGCTAACTTGGTCTCTATTATTTGCCTGGAGCATCTTTCCTTCAGATACCCATGCTTGCTTCTTCACTTTTATCTTCCTGTCTGGATGTCCTCTTACCAAGTTACACTGGGAGCCACCACCGGAATTAGCGTGGGGCCCCTAGACCAAGCCTGGCCCACCATCTATGCTTCTCAGTACAGCTCCATTGGAACACGGTGACATTCACTGTGTAATATTTCTCCAGCAGCTTCTAACAGTAAGGGCATAGGTGAGTAACTGTAGCGGAGAAAGTAGGATCTGGGGAACCTGGATGCTAGTGTGGCCAGCCCCGTTCTCAAGCAGCGCCCCCTCCAGGCTCGCCGTTCTGCCGTGACTACGGCTGCGCATTGTAGTGCGCATGCACTTTCAGCCGCTTCCACTCTGTGCCCGAGAGTTTTCATTTTCACAGTTTAAAACATAAGTAAAATGGTCGATTGTGGTTTTTCAAAACAAGCAGAAAAGTCTTAGAACCTTCAGGATCCGTTTCTCTCTGACCTTCACAACCAATGTTGGCTTGAATAGGGGACTGTCACCTGCTAAACTTTTAAAATTTTGATAGGTAGGCATCATAAATTTTGATCAGCCAGTACACGTTTTACTTGACATTAAGAGTTGAACATGAAACAGATTGCATTCAAAAGGTGTAATACTTCTGCTTTGCAGTATTTCTAATGACTGAAATATTGAATCTACACCTCGGTTGCAGAGAAAGCAGGCCCTAATTACAGCATACATTCACGGAGCCCGAGCGGCTGCTTCTTGGAAAAAAATTCCTGTGTTCTTTGTGCTGCGCTCAGCAACACGGTCCGGAGCAGATATTGACTGAGGCATTCACGGTCACTGAACCGGAAGCTGCCGACTCTATAGAGGCTGCTGTCAAACCTGTTGTGGGGGCCTGGGAGGTACTGGACTGTAACCGACTTTTTTCTTCGAGTACAATGCTTCCACTCATGTTAAGCCTGCCTTCAAAGAAAACAGAAATTGACTGCATTCCTTTTATTTAGTTTTCAAAATATGAATTCTATAAAATTGAACTTTAACAAAATTTATCCCCACAGGAAGACACTTAGAAGTGAGTTTCACAACACAAATACTGCCCCAACTGGAACTGAGGATAGGGCTTCTATGGTCCATCCTTCTCTTGGCTATAAGAGCGTACTTTGCACTGACCAAAGACAGGCCATTTCCTCTAGCTGCCCAGCAAGTTCATTTAAGTCCTTTCCCGGGGGAACCAAGGGCCCAGAACACAGGGCTGCCTGCCATTCATTCTTGTTACTGCTGCATCCCCATACCTGCCCCCAGGGAAATTCAGTCACCAGGAAAATAAAATGTTAGCAGATATGTTTCTAGTAATGACTTGTGAACTCTTAGAATACTAAATGCCAAATTAGCTAGAGTTTCGCCTCTTGGATGATCCAGGCGGGCTAAAAGGAACGGGCAGCAGAGAAAGTGCAGTGAGGTAGCCTGTTTTTACACAGCACGTGGCAGGCAGCTGTGGTGGAGCATTTCGATACATAATCTTTTCGATACATAATTTTGTTTTTCCTACCAGAGCAGGTATGGGCATGCTCACATTGCAGTTTGGTTTTGCCCTCGCTGGATGGAATCGTGAAGGTGCACCAAGTTTTAAAACTCGGGGGGAAAGAGACTAACAACAGCACACTCACAAGCTGAACACACCAAGTCCAAAGCTTGACCTACTGATCCCTCGCCCCTCTGTACTTATTTAAAAGAACTTTATTTTTAACTTTAAAAAAATGTGTTAATTCTTTGCGTCTACAGTATGTTTGGATTATAATTCACTCCTTTTGCCTAACTTCCTAGATTCACCCCCATTCAACTTTATTTCCCCTCCTCCCCAAGACCAGAATATGTGGGTGATATACCAGGAGCCACCCTCTTAAAGAAAACTGTGTCTGTGTCTCGCAGCATCTAACAGTTGCTGGTAGCTCTGCAGCAGGAGTTGGGATTGTGAGCACAGCTCTGCTCTCTATGCTTGGGTTTAGCTTGGCTTGGGTATGCACAGGTCTTGGCATGCTCTCACAAGTGCCGTGAGCTCATGTGCATTTAGCTACCCTGCTTTGTCCAGAAGACGCGCTTACCTTGTAGTCATCCATTGGCTCTGTTTTCACTCTTTCTACCCCAGCTTCTACAGTGATCTTTGAATCTTGGATGGGGCCGAGGAAGGCAAGGGGAGTATGCTATGTGTGTTCTCTGTAGTGCTGAGCATTCTGCAGTCTCTGATTCTCTACAAGATGATCAGTTGTGGGTCTCTATGTTAAATACCATTTTCTGCAAATAGAAGTTTCAAGGATGAGGGGTGAGAGAGTCATTGATCTATGAGTATAATGATAAGTCATTAGGAATCAGTTTAATACTATGTCTGTTTAGCAGTATAATAGCAGTTAGGTTCTCCCCTAGGGTCCATGACTTGTTTGGCCATAGGTTATTTCCCTGATAATGTGCCTGTATGGGTTTCATCTTGTGGAATGGGACTTATATCTAATCAGAAACTCCCATGATGTTTGTGCCCCTGTTGCACCAGTGGGCAGGTCTTGCCAGGCCAGTCATTATTGTAGATTACTGGAGGTGTAGGTGATGCTTGGTTTGCCTTCCACACTCTGAAAGGTAACTGGCATTGAGCCATCTCTGTAGCTTGAGTCCTCTGTCCTTTTTGTCTACAGAGCAGGAGAAAAAAAAAAAAAAGATTTCAGGGCAGGAGCTGCCGCAAAGCATGAAGGTGCATTCCAGGAAAGCAAACCATGAATGTTTGTGACCCAAAGCTACAAGCTGTCTACAATCCACTGGCCTAATGTTGTGGATTAAGTGACATCTCCGATGTTTAAAAGTCACACGTACTTGAAACTTTGCTCTACAACTAGAGGGACAGATTCATAACATGAAGTTCTCACTTGAGACTGTTACAGGAACACAGGCTTGGCTTCAGTCTAAAGATCGGAGCAAGCACTAGAGTGAATCACACTTCCTCTGCAGTAAGAGGAGTCTCTATTTCTAAAGAAAATCACATAATATATTTTGTTCATATCTTTCCTCTCCCTCTGCTTTTCCCAGATACCCTACCAACAACTTCATGTTCTATCTCTCCAAAAGAATAGGAAAAAGGAAAGGAAAAAAAACCCACCAAGCCAAAACAAAACAAACAAAAAGGCACACTAAACAAACAGAAAAAACAAAACCCAACAAAACCAAGCTGATGAGTGCTTTGTGTTGGTCAGCTACTCCTAAGCATGAGGCTCTCTCTGGAGTATATTATAGTCAGCATCACCCCACTGGAGAAAACTGATGTTCCCTCTCCCAGCAGGTCTCAATTGCAAATGGCTTCTCGGTTAGGGGTAGGACTTTGTGCCCACTTCTCCCTGCTGGGGTTTTGTCTGGCTAAGCTTCTTGCTATTGATGGGAATTAACACAGAGACCCTCAACAGCACAATGCATGGAGACAGAGAGACTTTGGAGCACTGAGTTCTAAATGGGTTGTCTTTATCACAGCCCTCCCCACAAGGCTCAGGGATCTGTGTGGAAGAGGAGAGGATAATTAGAGCCAGAGGTGGTGATGATTCCCCAAAAAATGGTGTTTTCTAGGACTGATATGCATGTAAACCCGTAGAAAGTGTGGACCCATGAATTTCTAAAGACCTTTTTAGAAGGTTAATCTGTAGAAGGTCCTTCACTGCCCGGCCCACACCAATAGACTGTTTCTTAGGTGCCTGGTGGCCTGGTTCGAGTCACTCCAGGTTGCAAGGGCTTAGTTTACAGGGGTTATGTCACATGGATGCATGCACCTTTTACTTCCTGGGAGAAGAGTCATAATCTCATTGAAAACCTTGCTAATAATATCTAAAACTGCCAAATGCCTAAAGGGGCAGACAATATGTCCTGTCGTAGAACTGGGAGGAAGGAGCCACAGAAATGATTTCCCCCATTGATGGTAGAAATCACTGAAACATGTTACTATGATTTATAGTGAGGAAAACTCTGCTCACTTACCATAAACTGCTTTTTACTGAAACACTATACTCTAGCTCACCAAAGAACAAATTCCCCACATTTCTAGTGTGAACTATTTTCAGCATGCACTGTAAACATCTGGGGGAATTTCCAGGAACAAGTTTACAAACCTAAGCCCTAACAGGCGATCTGATTTCTCACGAGTACTCTGATTCATCACATCCTACCTGCTGGGGCTACACCAATCAATTTAAAATTATGTAGATCATATTGGTTTTATGTGACCTTCCATGTTAGGTTGCTATCTTTTAGGTCTTCATTGTATTACTACACACACACACACACACACACACACACACACACACACACTCACACATTATGCCCACTCAAAGCCTGCATTGTCTTCCATTTTAATGGACGTAGTCAGGAAAAGTAAAGAGGTCAGCTTGAAGTATTTCAGTCTTATTTAAATGACCAAACTCTGATTTGAGTTTTTATGTCTAGTAGTATGTAGTAGGAGGCCGCTTGTTTGTTTCCAGCTGCCCAGTCCTGAAATAATCACACAGAAACTGTATTAATTAAATCACTGCTTGGCCCATTAGCTTTAACTTCTTAATGGCGAACTCTCACATCTTAGTTTAACCCATTTCCAGTAATCTATGTATCACTATGTGGCAGTGACTTACTGGATAAAGTTCCCAGCATCTCTCACTGGCGATGGGCTCCAAGGCTTCTCTCTGATTCTGCCCTTTTCCCCCCAGCATTCAATTTAGTTTTCCCTGCCTAGCTCTGTTCCCCTAAAGCTCTGCTATAGGCCCAAAGCAGTTGCTTTATTAACCAGTGGTAATCACAGCATATACATCAGTAGTACATGCAGTCATTGCATAGAAGGAATGTTCTCCCAACTCAAGATTTTGTGGGACGAAAAGCAGGGAAGGCTTCCTTCATGAAGCTGCTCTGTGCCTTAGTGCATGTCATTCACCACTGCAGAAGTGACACGGTTGTAGACTTCGTATACTCTCTGCAAGTCCTTGAACATTTCAGGAGTGACTCCTCATTCATGAAAGGTAGGCAGCAGGCGGTAGGGATCTGCCCTGGCTGCCTCCATCACGTGCTCACTTTTGCTGTTTCATTCTATGATCCGAAGCAAATGTCCATTGCATCATAATGAACTTGGGCTGAATTCTCCACCTTTCCACCCTTCAGCCTAAGTAGAGACTTGGGTTGTGTGGGTCACTGTTTGCTGCTTCTGTTTGTGGGGAAGAGAGATTTGCCTTGAAAGAAGAGTTTGAATGGGAAGGAAAAGCAGAGTGCAGCCCCCCCCTCCACTTCCCAGTGTATAGAGGGAGGGAATCCTTCTTCCTAGGTCTATTTGCTTTGCGAGGGTCTTCTTTGATGCAGTCTTTTCGTGGGCACCCACTGACGTCTCAGTGTACTCAAGCTTTAGAAAAGGCCATTGGCCAGTCTTTGTTTTCTTTGTTGAATTGTTTATTTTGCTTTCTTCCCACGAGGTTCCCTAGCCCTGCTCTGACAAGGCTTTTCTGCCTGAATTACATTCCTCGGAGCCACAATTCTCCTAGTTCTTCCAGTCCATTTGACTCTGGCTTGTGTGTTCAGTCTATAGCTTCCGTCTGCCTGAGGTCTTTGCCAAGCAGAATGCTGGCTAAATGACTCTAAAGACCTAAAGACATTTTTTAAAAGTCATTAGTGAGAAGCGTCGCGATTCATTCAAGTTTGTAACCTGGCCATTCTGCAGTCATTAAAATGAGTGAGGGAAGAGCTGCTAAGCCATTTGCTTTCCTTTGAGTGTGGAGAAGGCAACTGAAAGCAGATAGTGCAGGTTGGTCCCCTTATGTCCAATTAGGAAGTGTCAGTTGTCCTGTGGGGGGTGGGGGCACATTCATTCCATTTAATTGAAAGCCACATCTAAGCCATCTCATCATTTGTATTTCTGAATTTTAAACTTTTACACTTGTAAATCCTGTCATTATCATTTACAGAAGTGCATTGTCTTTTGTGCAGAAATAACAAAAATAAATAGTATTCAGATGTCTCAGCCATGGCTGTTTCCTTTTCTTCTCTGTTTTTTTTTTTAAATTTTCTGAAGCATACCTTACAGCTGAAACAGAGAATAACTCCCAAATTCAAAATTATGCCTTTAAACTTCTACTGATAAATGCCAAGATTATTGATTTTTGAGTGTGTTATACCTCATTGCAGGTGTCAGTGACATAGTTAGACAGCTTGCAAAATTTAGCTGCCTTAAGAGCAAATTTCTGGGAGAGAAGAGTGGGAGGAGATATGATTAAGACACATCATATACATTAATACAATGATTAAGATAATCGTATATATCTATAAGTTTCAAAGGATAAAAATTAATTTTCAGAAAAGTAATTGGGGAATGAGAAAAAAAAAAGTATTCCGAACGATAGTAAATGAATGTTCATAGTGGAAGAAGGTTTCCAGGTCTGCGTGGTGAAATGTGATGCTTTTCTTGATATATTTTTTTCTTTTAGTTTTTCTAAACAGGGTTTCTCTGTAGCTTTGGGACCTTCCCTGGAACTAGTTCTTGTAGACCAAGCTAGCCTCGAACTCACAGAGATCTGCCCGTCTCGGCCTCCTGAGTACTAGGATTAAAAACGTGCGCTACCACCGCCCGGCCTCTTGATTAAAATTGTTATTGGCAGATTAAAGCTAAATTCCAGACAATTCAGCTTAAAAAATACATCTGTCTGTCTGTCTGCCTATGTGTGGGTCCATGCATGCAGACCATATCGTGTGTGTGTGTGTGTGTGTGTGTGTGTCTGTGTGTGTGTCTGTGTGTGTGTCTGTGTGTGTGTGTGTCTGTGTGTGTCTCTGTGTCTGTGTGTCTGTGTGTGTGTCTGTGTGTGTCTCTGTGTGTGTGTCTGTGTGTGTGTGTCTGTGTGTGTATGTCTCTGTGTGTGTCTCTGTGTGTGTGTCTGTGTGTGTGTGTCTGTGTGTGTGTGTCTGTGTGTGTGTGTCTCTGTGTGTGTCTCTGTGTGTGTGTCTGTGTCTCTGTGTGTGTCTGTGTGTGTGTCTGTGTGTGTCTCTGTGTGTCTGTGTGTGTCTCTGTGTGTCTCTGTGTGTGTCTCTGTGTGTCTCTGTGTGTCGGTTGCATGACAACTTGGACTGGACACTCCCCTTTCACCGTGAAGGTTCTGGGATTCAGACTTGGCGTGTCTCACTTGGCGGTAGGCAGCTTCACTAGCCGAGCTATCCCATTGGCCTTAGCTGGTTTCGCTTGTTTGTTTCCACTTGTGATTTTTGTTTGCTGGGTTATTGTGTGTGTGCAGAAATCTTGATTTCATTCAAACATGTGAAGTGTCGAGTACCCAACCAGGAGCCTGCATCTCTCAGGCAGGCTCCTGGAAACAGTTTCTTCTCTGGAATTTCCAAGACGAAAGATATCATCAGGAAAGGCTGACCAGACTGCGGAAACAGTACAGATCTATTTCTACTCAGATCTTTCTTGAAGAGGCTTACAAAGTGTCCCAGGAGCTGCTTTTTTATTTTTTTATTGTTTTTAAAGACTTGATTTGAACTAGGCTCTCAGTATCTGAGCATGCAGAGTTCCCTAGAAATGACTGAGTATTTTCAGGGCACAGACTTTTGTGACAGAGAAAAACGGCCCGGGCTGCAACTCTGTTATTCAGTTGTTTTCAGGCAGCAGAGGTACTTCCTGCTTCCAGGAGCTGTGATGTTTGGTTCCCTGTGAGCTAACACAGCTCCTGACAATATTTCCTGCATATCCCAAGTAATGTTCCATGGACCTCACTGAAGAATTTATCGCCTTCAAGAATAGGCCCTCTCTACCAGCCACTGTGTTTGCTGCATTAGTCTATGGTGATGTTGCTTCCCTGGCTTTCAACACTGAATTCCAGAAAATTCAAACATTAGCCCATGGATTCTGATTATCCTCTTTTGCTGGAGTTTCACTGGGTATCCAGGGCTGACCTGGAACTCACTCTGAAGACCAGGCAGATCCACCTGTCTCTGTCTTCTGAGTGCTGGGGTTAAAGGTGTGGGCTGTCATGCCAGCCTGATTATCTCCCTCTGTTCTGGTAAATGGGCCCGGGCCAGGTTTCATTCTCAGCTCTGCTACGAGTTAAGTGAGTCTTTGAGACTTTCCTTTGACCTTTGTGTTCAGTTTCCAAAGCCCTGGAGAATGGACTCTTAGGGGGAATGTCTATGTTTGTTCGTTGTTCTTTTCCTTTTGTGCAGAATCGCTGAAAGGGATTCTGAAAACTGTGTGCTCACAGGTCCTTTTATTTTATCCCAAGAGCCATAGATGTCTGTCAGATTACTTAATCTCTCCAACTCTGCTCACTATCCATCCCATTTTCTCTCTAGGAATCAATGAAGGCCCCTCGGAAAGTGTCTCACACAGCATAGAGATTTGGCAAATGGCAGTTTGCTCTATCCATGTCTCACTCCAGGAGGTTCGACTTTTTCCCCACCCTTGAACACCTCTGAAATTGGGGTGTATTTTACAGCCTGCAGTGTGTTTTGTCTTTATGGGTGAAGTGACACTCATGAGGAAGCTTCAGGTGTCTCTTAGCAAAATTATTTTTTCATTTCCCTTTTTCATGCATGGATATAGTGATAAAAGCTTTTAAAGTAAAAACTGTATCTGGGTAAGTCTTTCAGAGTTCTTTTGATAACTAAAGCAAAATCTGAAAGCAAGATGAAAATATTTCTTTCTCAAAATCCTGCATCTTTAAAGTCATATCACTTTAGAGTCGAAAATGTGTACTTGTTTGTGTTTAGCAAAAGAAAAAAGAAGAAAAGCATCTGGGTCACCTTTTTCCCTGCTCAGATCTCAGCTACCGTTTCCTAAATTTCACAATAGTGAGCCTACTTTGAAAACTGCAAAGTTAAAATGTAGAGAGAATGTTTTCAGAATGCTTCTGCTGCCGACATCTTAGAAAATGAAAAACGAGGGCCCCTCAGCCTGGCAGGGGATAAAGAGGAAAGCGTGTGTGCGCTGGCTGAGCCGTGTATTTGTGAAGATGCATAGCGCACGCTCGGAGAGGGTAAGGCCTCATGATTAATGGTGTTTATTCTTGACAGAAGCCTCCTTTATTTATCTGCAATACAGTTTAGTGATTTTATCAGGCACCTGAATGAAAAATATTCAGTCATACCAATATTGCAGTGTAAATTGAGTAGAGTCACTTTTTATTATATCTTTCTGCCTTATCATCTGCACAGTAATTTTCTAGCAGAGGTTTGATATGGAAAGGCTGGATTTAGTCGTACTTGACACAAAGCCTCTTCAATTTCCTCTAAAAGTTCAGGCTTAGAAGTGTGTGTGTGTGTGTGTGTGTGTGTGTGTGTGTGTGTGTGTGTGTTATAAACACCTCTCTCCTATCCAAGGAGTTTGAGGGTTTGGAAGAATAAAGATAAAATGTACAAACCTGGACAGAAAAAAAAAAAAAACCCTGTTACTATAAGAATATGCAGTAGCTGGAAACTCACTTGTGAAGCTCCTCCGCTGTGTGAGCTTCTGGCCTTAGAGCAGGAGCTTTGTTTGGATGTATGGCCCCACTCTTCTAATCAATCACTATCAAGCCTCATCAGCATAAACCTGGGCTTCTCATTTCTCCTGGAAATAGCATCAAAGCGGAGGAGAGTGCCCCAGAGAGGACACCAGTAGCTGTGACGATGCAATACTGTCGCAGGAATGAAGTAAGGACACACTTGTTTTCTGATAAACAGTGATGGAGCCTTACTTTCCTGGCTCAGAATTCCACATACACCTGTCTTTGCTGTAAACATCTCTCTGTGTCTAAAAACGTGCTCAACGTGAAGGATTAATTTCTTAGACTCTACCATTGTGTTTTTCATCATTGATTCATACCTAGTAGTGACTTTTAAGCAAAATAAATTCAAGATTATTGCTTTTGAGATTTTTAAAATATCTACTTGTCTGAAACTGTCTAACCATCTAGGTAATGCTTTTTAAAAATTCTTTGAAAATTTCATACAATATATTTTTCATCATATTCTTTCCCATCCTGCATTTCCTTCCTGAGCTTCCCTCCTACCTACCCACCCAACTTTGTTCTCTCCCTTAAAACAAAGAAAGAAAGAAAGAAAGAAAGAAAGAAAGAAAGAAAGAAAGAAAGAAAGAAAGAAAGAGAGAGAGAGAGAAAGAAAGAAACCACTGAAAAGTGCGGAGCTCAACTTTCTGTTGGCCAACCGCTCCTGTGTGTGGAGCAGTGCCCTGGAGTGCGGTTGATATGCCCGGTGTCACTCCGCTGGAGAAAACCTACTTACCACACTCCAGAAGCTGCACGTTAATAGTTTTTTGGTTGGAGGTGGACCTGGAGCCAACTTCCCTTCTTTTCTGCTGGCATTCTGTCTGGTTTCTGCTTGTGCAGGCCCTTCTGCTGCTGTGAGTCCATGCGTGCACTGGTGCTGCTGTGTCTGGAAAATGTGTACGCAAGAGTCATTTCCCCCTTATCCTTTGGGGATATCATGGCTCCAGCTCACACTTTTTACAGAACGTGGGGGATAGGCTTCTTCATGACTAGGAGGGTGTGGCACCTAGGCAAATGTCCCAAGTTTGCCAGTTGTAGTTAGTTCTTCCCTGGGACTTGCCTGTGTGCTACATGACTGTCTCAACATCAAAATGTTTATATTTTGATGTGCATTTTCTTCTGGACCTAGGGTATTATTTTGCCTGTTTTACATTTTAAATAAAATTTTCTACAGACATGAATTGGATATATATGAAAATATGCTCAGTTCTTCTTGTCCTCCTCCTGCTCTATTCTCACCCTGCTCCCCCTCATGGGGCTACTTTGTGCCTCGAGACAATCTTACTTCTCCCCCTGCCCTGCCCGGTGAGTGTGTGTGTGTGTGTGTGTGTGTGTGTGTGTGTGTGTGTGTGCACGCGCGAGCGCGTGTGAGAGAGAGAGAGAGAGAGAGAGAGAGAGAGAGACTCTGCATCATCAGTAAGTGGTCTGAAACTGTTAGAGGAAAAAAGCAAGAGAACCAAGAACTTTCTGAATAGTTGCTCCAGTTGCTCAAGAAAAATTTCTACTATTATTTTTTAAATGTATTAAGACTTTAGAATGAAATTCCTCTCCTTTTTTATGCCCCTGGTTCTTAGATTTTGTATTTTCACAGTGCTCTATCTTGAAGTTAGTACCCATATTTCATTCTTAGTTTATCTTTTCTCTGTTTGAATGTTGCAGTTCCTCTAACTTGTCTTCAGTCTCCAGTATTCTGTCCTGTCTTTGGTCCTTTCCATGGTTGAGGCATTCCAACAGTGCCTTTTATTTTACTTAATGTATTTTGTTTATATTTTTTAAATTTGGTGGTTTTTTTCAGTATTTATGCCTCTCTAGAGTCCATCTTTCATATCTTATACTGTCTTTCTTACTTTCTCAGTTGTTTGTGGTCTACTGGAATTCATTCAGAAATTTCATTTTACTTTTTGATTTCTTAGGACACACCTGCTTCACCTTCGAGCACTTCGGGATTGAGTGTAGTTCACTGGAGGCCAGTGCCTCAGATTAGTAGTTCTGCAGAGCTGTTCTGCTCAGTTTCTCATTCACTTGTGCTAGGACACGGAAAGTTGGACATCTGGAGTTAGATGACTAATTGAGTGTGTTTCTTCTTCCAAAGTTTATTCATTTGTTTATTTTAAATCAACCTGGAGACTTCAAAGATGATGCTTGCTTTGTTCAGTAGGGATCAGGGTATTGCAGAGTTGATGTGTTGTTTGGCTGTACTTGAGTAGCAGTTGGGACTCAACACTCCACCCCCTGTGTAGATGCAATTAAGGTGTTGTCTGCAAAGATAGTCACTGTCAAAGGCAAGCCAGTAATAAGTAAGAGTCAAAAAGTTAGTCATCTTATTGGCACCCATAATTTTAGGAGGCAAAGGAGAACTAGAGTAGCAATCGCACTAATACTATTTATCATGGATCTTATGTGTGGAAATGAAAGTGGGGAGGCAGGGCCAACAGCACCAACAAAGAAACTTAGGGTTAGACTAATGGTGCTGGTTTTAAAGAAAGAAGTAGAGGAGAAAAATACATGGAAGAGGGAATGGTTTGAGGAAAGAAGGGGTAGGTGAAGGCAGCCTTCGTCAGAGGTTGACTGAAAAGAGAGGGGAAAAGAACAAGAATTAAATGAAGAATGCCATCCCTGGTTCCTGAGGAGGCATAGCTACAGAGGCAATACATACCTCGCTAAGTGACCTGTGTTTTTCAGGGAGAGGAAAATGAGATAGGAAAGAGCATAGGTGAGTGTTTAGACTATACGAGGCTGACTTCCTATTTGTTGCATGACTCCCGCTCCTCAGTAGTTCTACTCTGGTATCTGGACCGTCCTTTGGGACATCTGGTGATATCCAAGAGTCTAAGCAGCTCATAATGTAGCAGAAGTCACGTAACCACAGGGCCAGCACTATCGGCTGGAGACCTGGGGTGTGACCAGCTTCTGGAACCCCACCTGTGAAGTGCTGTCCACTGAGATGGGGTCTTTCTGAGATGGTGTCCTTCACTTGTTCCAAGCTGAGTTCATCCCTGTTCCGAGCCACTCCGTCTACTATGCTACACTCCTTTACTCCAGAACCCAGAGATCTACTCTGTGTCCTCTGCCCCGTGCCACTGGGGCCAGGTGACTGTGTTACCAACTCACCAGGGGTCTTTTTTGCAATGGTCCCAAAGCTGTTTCATCAATGGAAGCACAGCCTATCCACCCCTTGCTGTATTTTCCTTTATCTTTATTCTTTATGAGACCCATGACCAGGGGCTACTGTATGGATTTCTGTATGGATCTCCTTAGGCTGCCGGTCATGAGCTGTGTCTTCTAGTTGGCATACTGAGCTCTTTTTCTAGACTCTGGATTTTCTCTCCTCCTACAAAAGTTCTGTTTTTTATTCCTATTAGAGATAGATACATTCATATGTGATTAATATTTTTTCATTACCGTGTTCACGTTATTCCTGAAAATTCTGGCAAACTAGACCTGTGGGTTGTTGGCCATCTGCCCCTCCTATTCTGTCCATTTGAATATTATCTTTGATGTGGATTAGGAAATTTATCAAATTTCAGAAAATAGTGTCTGTAGAATGAGGGGACAGTTGGGAGGAAAATTATTTAAAACTCTTGCTTATTTTGGAAGAATAACAGTTCTAGGACTGGAGAGATGATTCAGTGGTTGGAGCACTGGCTACTCTTCTAGCTCAATTCCCAGCACCCACCTGGTGCCTCACATCCACTTCAGATCCAGGAGGTCTGAATTGGGCTTCTAGCTGCTGGAAGGGCTGGCACATTCTTGATGCACAGACACACATGCTAGCAAAACGTCCATACACATAAAATAGAGTGAAATGTTTATTTAAAAAGTACCGTCTTTTAAAAACGAAAAGAAAGTTATTGAACTAAAATTAGAAATGAACTCTGCCTCCTTCAGGAAACACAGATTAAGCTTCTCTAAGGTAGCAAAACGCTCTGAAAGAGGTAGATATAGGTGCTACTAGAGAATGCCGAGGGGGTCCAGTAACTAGGGGCTCAGTAACTGGGTTTACTGGCTTCAGATCAGCTAAGGGCCTGTGGGAGCCAAGAGGAAAATCATTACAAACAGGCTGTGACATTGAGGTGGCCATCCTTCCCCCAGCAACCCTTTAGTAGCAATAACAGCCACAGACAAGGTGTTGCAGGGACCAATATTTACTAAACACTTACCATGTGACAAGTCCCGGGCTAATTGCTGTCTGCTTTCACTAGCTCTCTCCTCTGCGCCTTCTGTTTCTGAGATTCAAAACCATAAGGTAGATTCTTTCAGATATAAACAGACCATATGTTTTAAGTAACTTCTACTGAAGAATGTCCTTCAAACTGTCCCATCTTATTGTTGCTTGTAATCTCTTACTCTGCCACACTCACTTGGTTGCAGACTTCTGCTGGGGGTCTTGGAATGCATCCCCTGCAAGTAAGAAGGAAAGCCTATAGTTTATTTCTTCGTAAAAATTAAAGTAAAATATTGCCTGCCTTATCCATTGAGGCCAAGAAGTAGTAGTAGAATAAAGCAAAGTTTGAAAACCTCCTTCATTCAGCAGAAAATCTTGAGCCCAACAAAACTTTTCCCTGTGTCTAAAGATACCTAGAAATGCATAGCCCAAGGGGAGTAGGGTGAGAGGCCACTCCGACGTTGTCTAGATTGTCCTCCATGTTGGGACTTAGATAACTCTATAAGAGGAAGAAAAATCCATAGGCAGAGAAAGGCTATTCAAAAAGAGGAACCTGTTAGTTTTGGAAAGGAGGAAAGAAAAGGGCAGTGTCTGTACACTGTTGACAGAGACTGCTGGGAAGGCTCCTCAGAGAGGGCTGAGTTGCCCCAGATTCCAGTGCTGGAGAGCAGCTCGCTCCTTTCCGCTCACAGCTCCAGGACTGACTAGGAGAGGACTTTACAGTTAACAGCCTACTTGATGTTAATCACCTACTCGATGGTCGCTGTGTAAGTCTCTGCGGACTTTGTCACGTATCTGGAACACAGTAATCGGTTATCATACTTCTTATATGCTTGTGTGTATTTATGCAATATAAAATGCATAATGTATTAAAATATATTTTGCTTCTTTGCGTCAAGGCAGGGTCTTTCTACTGTCCTGGGGCTTTCCCTGGCTGTCCTGGGGCTCACTATTTTTAATAGATTGTTTTAGTGTCTTTTTTTGTTGCTCTGATGAAATACCCTGGCTCACAGTTCAAGAGTATAGCCCATCATGGCAGGGTAAAACAATGAAGCAGCTGTCTGTTTAGCATCTGGGAAGGGGGGCCGGGTTTATGTCTCTAACGCTTTAGATGCTTCTTCTTTACATTTTTAATTACTTTATCATTTTTTGTGTGTGCACATGTAAATGCCAGCATATGTCCTGATGTACACTTGGAGGTGAAAGGATAAATGATGTCGTTCACCGTGGGTGGGTCTTCCTCCTCAATTAGCACAATTAAAACAATTCCCTGTAGGCATGCTCAGAGCCCTGCACACTAGACAGTACATTAGCTATATTGCTGATTACACAATACTTTTTTTTAAGAGAGAAAAGTCCTAGTTTGCTACATATTGTAAAAATGGGAACTTTTGTATAGGGTATTGGTACTCCGTTTGATGGACTTCTTAACATTATAATTTTGAATGTAATATACATCTATGGTAATATTCAAAACTTGTTATTTAGAGACCATTTTGTTACCTGTCATCTCAATGAGGTCTTCTGGCTGCCCCCAGCTTTTCCTTTCCTGTCCTTGTTTCTAAAGTGTTAGGGCGCAGGCAGGATGGCTAAGCTAGTAAAGGTGCGTGCCACCCAGCTTGAAGCTAAATTCTATTTGCATTCCCAGAACCTATGTGGTGGGAGGAGAGAATCAACTCCTCCAAGTTCTCCTCTGACCTCCAAATGTGCACCATAATGTATGTTTACATGTACTTGTGTGTGCACACTCAAAGTAATAGAGTATAAAATTAAGTATAATGAATTGGATCTGTTCAGTTTGTTGTTATTTTTCTTAAATGGTTAACTAGGCGCGAAGACCTACGAGATCTTCATTATCTCCCAAGGACTCAATTGAACCGGTAGTGTGTTCTGTAAAAGCCTTTTTACAAAAATAAGAAAGAGCACTGTGCATCATAATTGGCTGTGTGGACTTTTATTTCTTTTTTCAATCTTAGAATCTGTTAATGGAGATAGTTACAGTGACATTTTCATCAGATTGACCTAAGCGGTCATCTCTGGTCTGAATAAAGTTCATTTTAGCTATATGCCATCACACTGGTCCTATAATGTGGTACGAAGGTAGCAGGACATCTGTCAGTATGTGTGATGTTTCTTGGTTTCTCTGTTCACAAGAAATGCCTCCCGTTTGCCTTAGGAATGGCTTTCTTTACTCCTAGAGTTCATACATGCTGTCTTCTGTTGTCTCCTTGGTACTTAAGCCACTGACTTAAGGAGTCTATCTTTTTGTTTTGTTTTGTTTATTATGTATACAAAATTCCTTCCATTTATGCCTGCAGGCCAGAAGAGGGCAACAGACCTCTTTACAGATGGTTGTGAGCCACCACATGGTTGCTGGGAATTGAACTCAGGACCTTTGGAAGAGCAGGCAATGCTTTTAACCTCTGAGCCATCTTTCCAGCCCCGAGTCTGTCTTTATTCAATAACAGAAAATATTATATTATTTATTCTACTTTTAAAATCATCAAACTTTTTTCGGTCAGTGGTGGCACACACCTTTACTTCCAGCTCTCCAGAGGCAGAGGCAGGCAGATCTCTGTGAATTCAAGTCCAACATGGTCTACAGAGCAAGTTTCAGGACAGCCAGGGCTATGCAGAGAAACCCTGCCTTGATGGGAAAAATGTTACATATCTGTAATTTTTTTTCTAAATTTAATTGATTATTGCTATGAGAAATGTCAATATGTAAACTTAGCTGTTGTGGTTACCTATCTGTCCTGTCTGTCTTGAATCCTGGTTTATAGTCCATGTTTTATGATCGGTACATCCTAGATGTTTCTGTTAATGTTTTTGTGCTCTGCTTCCTAGCCCTGATGACAAAGCATTCAAATAAATGAGCCTATAGGGGCCGTGCTTATTCAAACCACTACACAGGGTCTGATGTGGAAGTTCATCCCAGACGGAATACACAAAGAAATAGAGCAGTATGGAAGGTGAACCTACAGCTACTGCAGTGCTTGGAAGCTAAGTTGTCATTTGAACATTGATTATTGGCTTTAGAATAGCAGAGGTTTTGTTAGGCATTTTCAGAAATCACTGGCATCGAGTTTGCACATGTGACTTCTACCTCTCACGGCAGCAGGAGGAAGCTGCTGGTGTCCCAGTCCACCCGGGCCAGACTGGTGTGCGGAGGAGGGAGTTTTAGCCCACATTCGGGTCATTGCATCAAAGACCCTGCATTTTATTAGTGAGCTCATGATCTTAGTCACCCCATGTATTCTCTGACTTTACTAAGGAAATCCTGAGAAATCCAAGGAGGTTTTTCAGGGATGAGGACAAATGGACTCTTATTCAGTTTGATGCTGTGGAGACTATAAATAGGTGCTCATAGCAGCTGTAATCGTAATTGTCAAAGTTTGTAACTGTCCATGATACCTTCAGTAGTGCTGTGGATCAGTAAACTATGGTTCATTTTATTAGTGGAATGGGGTTTTAAAGACAGACAGGATTACAACACTTCCAAGAAGATGGATGGAATGGAAGATTATGTTCAAACCAGTAAGACCCAGAAAGACAAATATTTATTTTCTGTCATGTGGAATCTAGATTTGAAAGAAAGAGAGAAAGAAGGAAGGAAGGAAGGAAGGAAGGAAGGAAGGAAGGAAGGAAGGAAGGAAGGAAGGAAGGAAGGAAGGAAAGAAAGAAGTTGAACTATCCGTGAGGGTATGAGGAGGTAGGATCAAAGAGGATTATAACAAATGAATATTAACAAAGCTCATTTATATACCTCTATAAGCATCATAATGAAATCTATTACTCCACAGAGTGAACACACACTGTAGGGAGGGAAGGCGACTTTCATCAGTGAAAGGACATTTGAGGAAACATTGTTTATCACTAAATGAAAGATCATGTGCTCTTGAGAGTATTGAAAATGACAAGACTCTACTAGGATGTAGTTTGGGAATACCAGAAGTCTGCACTGTAGTTTGATTTTGCTGTGAATATGAAGTTGCTCTGAGAAGGAGTCTCAGTCTCTGTCTCTGTCTGTCTGTCTCCCCCCCCACACCCCTTGCTTGACTAGGTTGATTTCGAACTCAGAGATCACTCCCTTCAGGAGTGCTGAGATTAAAACCATCATACATGGCTAGAATGTTTTTAAAAACAAAAACTCACAGAATTTCAAGATTTGATATTGTGTAGCATTCCGTGTGTGCCAGTCCTAATATGTACGCCTGTTTATATGTTGTGTGTATGATTTTATATATTCAGACGTATAGATGCTCATGTCAGGCACAGACATAGTAGTGACATTGACCACGAGATTGATCCCCCCCCCAACCAGACAGCAAAGCACAAGGAGAATGGGGACTTCGTCGGTCATCCAGCATGCAGCTGCCAGCCACTGAGCTGCCTGCCCATGCCTTCCCTCTGCTGACTGACTGGTGCCTGTCTGCAGGATTCCTGATGATGAGCGCTCTCTGAGTCACCATTGTGAAACACTTTCCTGTGGAGAGCTTGGATTTAGCAGATGGCTTGTTTCCCGAGGGCAGTTAACGAGCAGCGGGCTTATTTTGCACTCTTCTCTGAAGCCTGTCCCAGTCACCTTGTTTGTAAACAGTGATCCGTATCTCCGAGTGCATCTGTCTGGAAGGGACCCACTTGGCAGCTGGCTAAAGTCTACGAGCTTTATTTCCGAGTCTTGGAGTACTTCCCTTTCTGCTGTTACTTCTCACTAGTATATAAATGGCTTCAAGACAGCTCCCTTGCCAGGAATGAAGTGGCTAGGTTTAGAGTCCTTCTGGGAATTTCCTGCCTGTAGTTGTTCCTTCTGTCTTCCTGTGACAAAAGCTCAGAAAGAGAACCTGTCACTCCTGCACAGGATGCAGTGAAGACAGCAACCTTGGGGATGCCACATCCTCGCCTTCCCCTGGGATGAGTGGTCGCTCCAACCCTCGCTCCATGGTTTCCATATATTTCTGAATATGTATTTGTCTTCATGGGTTATGATTCTCCTAAGTGGAATTGGGGCTGATGAGGGTAGAATATTAGAAACACAATAGGTTCTAATCTTTGTCAAAATTCAAAGCACTGTAAAACAACAACAAAATAGCTCCCCAAGAGGGGTGACATGCTTCACCGGTTTGTCTTTCCTACCGTTCAGTCTGCTGGGGATCACCACAGTGTTTCCGGGAGGTGTCTTGTTAAGGACTTCGTGAAGTGGTTACTGTTTGCGTGTCTGCTGGTAACTCAGCAAAACAACCATTGAGAGGTCTGTGTTTTATAAGGATTATTTTTGAGTCAAATTGGAAGGATTGGCCATTCCTTCTGGTAGAAATGAGTGTGAGCTTCCTGTCTAACGTGTAGCATGTTTGGTAGAATATGAACTTCCTGTGTAGCATGCAGCGTGTCTGAATGGAGCTTGGTTTAAGCAGCGACAGAGGCCTCATGGCGGTTAGAGCCTGGCTTTCCAGAGACATGAATCAACCTCTTGTAGTAGAGAGCTGAGAGAGACTGGCAGCTTCTGCCAGATTATTTTTGTCAGGTGGAATAAAGGCCTTTAATTCTTCAAATTGAATAAAGGTGCATAGCATGCAGTAACTGTCGATGTATGCATGCTATATCCAAGGTGTTATATATGTGTAGTATTACACATTACTATATGCTAAGACAGTCCAATTCTCAGGAACGGTCAGAGATTTCTTACCCTTTGTGTGTAAATGTTGGAAACTGGGTCTAATTGTGCTTCACCAGAAGTAGCATTTGAGTAGCACATTCGAATGAGAGACTACCAACACTGTAGTTCACCTTGGTTTCCAGCAAGAGAATATTGGATCTTGACTTCACATGCCCAGTACACCTGCTGGAGCTGTTTCCTTTATGATCCTTTTCTGATAGGATATCAGGGCCAGGGCCCAATGGCTTCTCAGGGGTGGGGGTGGGAATGGCATCTTGCTTTTTTTTCCCCCCACTCCTAAACCTGTGCTCTCAGTGGCTCTGTCTCTATCAGAGCCTGTTGTTCTGATCGTGGCCTGTGCAGATGGGGAAGCAGGGAATACATGAGTTTAACCCGTCTTACCCAGTTCCCTGAATCATCCACAGGAGGAACAGTCTATTCGGGAAGGAGCACAGGGGCACAGGGATCTCCAGACTTAACATTCTAGACATGGCTGTCCCTGGGGTTGCCAGGCGTGGCTGAATGTCTGTGTGTGGTAAGGACGAAGTTACAGACAGGGACTCTCTGAGGTCAGGTACATAGAGAGCATTGTAGACTTTGCACTTCAAAGACCCAACCGTTTTCTGTTAGCACCTTGCTTACCAAGGCCTGACCTTGATGAGACCCTGATTTTCCTAGGTTTCTAAGCCCAGAGATGTTCAGTGGGTTCCTTGTTAAACGTAATTAGTAAGGATCCACATGAAAATGAGCAGGAGCTGAATCCTGGGTACTGCCTCGTGGAGTAGAGAAGCTGCCTCTAAATAGTGGAGCTCCGTTTTCATTAGCAGCAAGCTCTGGGAGCATGGCGCAGTGTAGACTGGCCTGGCGTCACCTTCAGCTTCCCTTGCGTCTTTGCCATCTAGAGGCTCAAACCAGATCAGTTCTATTGTGTTTAATAAGAAAATGTTATAAGGTGAGAAATAAGTTATATATGGTACCATGAATGTTTGGGTCAATTGGAAAATGGAGTCATAGTCCAGGGGCTGTTAAAAGGATTTTTGTCATGAGAGAGGCTAATGGCTGGCTCTGTGTGTGTGTGTGTGTGTGTGTGTGTGTGTGTGTGTGTGTGTGTTGCACTAAGGATCAAACCCAGGCTCCTGTACATGGTGAACAGGTGTTCTATCACTGAGCTCAAATCTTATCCACTTTTTTGAGACAAAGTCTCTTAGGCTGGCCTTGAACTACTAACTGTACTATAGATCTTGAATTTAGTATCCTACTTCCTTGGTCTGATGAGCTCTGGTATTACAGTTGCCTACTAACTCACCTGGCTACGGTTGTTTTTCTTTCTTTTTTCTTTAAAACATATCTTCAGAGTACTGTAAAATGGCTCAGAAGTCAGTTTTCTTTCTCAGCTAATTTCATAATATTCTTTTACCTGGATTGCACCATCCTAATATAAAGGTAAGAAAGCTAAAAATTGGGGTTTATACCTGTCAGATTTTCCCAGAATGTGAAGAACATATGTATGTCCCTTTATGTATGAGGATGCTCATCTCATGTGTATGTCTCTTCTTCTCTGTTTCCAGGCCTTCTGCCTTATCTAGTAGCCCGACGTATCCAGATCTGCCCTTCATTAGGATCTCCCCACACCGTAACCCCACTGCAGCTTCAGAGTCTCCCTTCAGCCCCCCACACCCCTACATCAACCCATATATGGACTACATCCGCTCCTTGCACAGCAGCCCGTCCCTCTCTATGATCTCAGCTGCCCGAGGGCTGAGCCCTACAGATGGTAAGTCTCAGACAGTTCTTCCATAGATCCCTCCCCCCCTCCCCTCTGACATCCTTGCCTGTCCCCTGTGGCACTGGGTGAAGCAGATCCAATATATGGTCAGGTTTTCCACATGACAGACAGTGTGGCAAAATTCAAGTTTAATTCCTGCTTGCAGCACTGCTTCTGTGAGTGGCAGTGTTTATATTTTCATGTAAGTATAGCAGTTTGCAGAGGAATTAAGTAACGTGGGACCGAAAGTAAGGTCTTACTGCCTCCCCTCCTTGCTGTTACACGCTTCTCTAATGCACTCCACATGATGAGACAAGCCCCTCAGGTAGCCCATGCTTGTATGAATTCTCTGAGTGCTTTGCCCTTCTTCTAATGAATGCTCTTGTGTTCTGTATGTTGGAAAGACACGTTCATATAGATTTGTCTCTGAGCAAGAGCTTGACAAACTCTACTGTGCATTCACCATCTGGAGGTCCTGATAAAACTGATAGATCATAGGGCAGGGACAATGGAGTGGGAGACCTGAGTCCAAGTGATGTTAGTGCCCTTGGTCCATGGTGAGCCACACTGTAAGTAGCAAGAACTGCGGGGTGGAGGGCAATATTATGTGTGCCTTCAGTCCTTGAACTTGTCAAGTAAAACTAAACAACGGGCAAAGAGAAAGAGTTAGACTTTATTCCTGATGCTCATTTTAGGCTTAAAGTGTAGGTTTTATTCTTTGGTAATAACTTTTCACAAAGTTTTGTAAAATTGGACTTGGTTATTCATACCTTTCTGTCACGTTATAACCTATTCCTTAAGACTTGGGGGAAATATTCATTGTATCTTCCATGTGTACATGAGCCTTTGCCTAAAATTGCTCAGCCCTGCCTTAAAACACTGAGTTGCATAAGCCTGAGTGATTGCTGATGGGGGCTCTGCATTTTTCACTGCAGAATATAAGTCACTGCTGGTGGTTGCAGAGCAAAGAGATTCCATGCAGTTAATTTCACTGAACTGTTTGCTGTGGCTGCTTGCCTCTAATTCTAACATTGGAACCATATTATGAGGCTGTTTGTGTCCAGTGGCAATGTGTGTGAAGTTTCTGAGAAATCATCCCTTCTCGTGTATTTCTAGGAATATCTGCCTTCTAGAAACAGTTAGCACCCTATATGTCTTCTTAAGAATTCAGTGTAGTGAATATTTTTTAAGGTACCCAAGGGATTTTTTTTCTCTTCTGAGCAATATTCACATTTTAAAAACCTGCAAAAAGTGAAACATGGTTAATATCTTTGCTTGGAATTTGATTTTGTAATGAAGGAATGGAAGGTGGTAGAAATAACCATAGGAGAACAGATGAAGAGAGTGAGAAAGAAGCTCAGGGTGCGGGTGGCTTGTAGAAATTTGATTGAATGAGGACATGGTATTGTTACTCTTTGGAAATCATGCTCATTGTCCGCATTTAATGAGTGTGAATAAAATATCCATTGACTGATTGGTGGGTCTCCCTTCCCATTCCTGCCTCTCAGTGCTCCGTTAGTAGCTGTCTTAGTTACTTTTCTGTTGGTATGAAGAGGCACAAAGACCAAGGTAAACAGAAGAATTCATTGGGACTTACAGTTCCATACAGATAGAGTCTATGACCGTCATGAAAGCAGGCAGACAGGCCTGATAATGGAGCAGTAGCGTAGGACTTTTTTATCCGCAAGTAGGAGGTGCAGAAGGAGTCAGTTAGCAATGGTGTGAACTTTGAAACCTCATCTTCCATCTCCAGTGACACATGTCCTCCAGTAAGGCCATACCTCTTAATCCTTCCCAAATAGTTCCACTAACTGGTGACCAAGCATTCAAACATGCATGCTTTGGGGAGAGGTCATTTGCCCTCAAACCACCACAATATCCAACCAAATAGTTTCACTATTTTCCATTTGTAGTCTGGTACTTTAAAGATACCCATTTTTTTTGCTATGCATTCTGCATAAAAATGTATTGTCTCTGGATACAAATTCAAAGTACCAATTGCCAGGATTTCTCTGCCTGTGACTAATATTGTAAACCTCCACTGCTCAAATGCTATGCCCTAGGCACTTTACAGACATTACTTTGGCTCCCAGATTCCTCATGGAGTCTCTGTGCATCCAGGTTTCTGAAAATCTAGAGGCCACCCTCAGAACTGCTACAGTATCTTGCTGCTTTTGCATGTAAATTGGCAGGTGGAAACCAATTATTATCCGACTCATGTAAGGCTGCCTCTCGCCAGTAAATTGTTCCAGATTGATAGGTACGTTTTCCTTTTGATTTTGTAGTGGGGGGAAAAGAGGAAAAAGGGAGCTTTTAAATTCTGGAGCCTGAAATTGCAGCTTATCATTCAGTTGTGTGTCGTTAATACTCTGCTGCCCTCTTTTCTTTCTGGTAAACCCTGACTTCTCGTGTTAGTGAGTGTTAACTCAGACACGCCTGTCAGGAGCCTAGGGAAGTATTTTGAGTATGTCTGGAAAGAGAGCGCAGTTGTCTGAGTTGTCTACTGTTGTAAGAAGTATGAGCATACAGTAGTTGTCTATAGGCAGCTCTTTTCTCTGCAGAAGGAGGAGTCAGTCGTGACCATCTACAGATAGCCATTATTCTGGTAACAGCACGGGTACAAGTTTGTGTATTTCGGACTCCTCATAAATGACATTGTCTAGTTAACATCCTTGCTTTCTTAGTATATCTGTGTCTGTCTGCGATCCCAAAATGACAAAATTGCATGAATGACATATTTCTCAGAATATGTCCCATCTTGAAAGATACGTGACTACATATATATATATATATATATATTAAATTTTAATCATTTTGAACTCATGTTACTTTCTTTAAACAAAGAACAAAACTTTTCTAATGTATTTCACTTTTTAAATTTCCTCTGTTTTTGCTTTCAAATAAAAACATACACCAGTGAATACATCCTTAGAAGAGCATTATGGCACGGAACCATAAAAGAGTTGTGTTAGAAGGATAAATGGCAAGTGGACTTGGGATGCTCCAGAATCAAAAACTGGCCACTTTTCCTTCTTGTAACCGTCACCATACTGTTTCATCTTGTAGCCCCCCATGCTGGAGTCAGCCCTGCGGAATACTATCACCAGATGGCCCTGCTGACAGGCCAGCGCAGCCCCTATGCGGACATCCTTCCCTCAGCTGCCACCGCCGGTGCAGGGGCCATCCACATGGAGTACCTTCATGCCATGGACAGTAAGTGACGGCACTGGTGATGGAGTCCTGGGAGGGTAACAAATGCTAGCTAGGTCATGAAGAGAAGGCTGCAAAGGTTCGGTGATGAGTTACATTTCAGCTCCACAGGTGGAGCCAGCCTGAGGTGATCTGTTGCCTCATGGTGATGCATAAAATTGTAGTTTGGTAGCTGTACTAGAAATGTAACGGATCAGCAAATTATGCTGCTCAGCTTCTTGTGATACGAAAATAAAGGAGCAGATTTGCTCCCTGGATGGAGTTTGCATGGCCGCCCTATGGTATTGTGGGTTTTTTTTTCTTTAGAAATTAAGCATTAAAAAAACAAGCAACTCTAAGACATGATTTATTTCCATTCACATATCCTTATATGTTAAAACTGTGTTTCATGAAGACCTTTTGCAGCTGCTAAAAAGATCGTAATAGTTACACAAAGAAGGAGAAAAAAAAATCCAGAAACATTTCCAAATTCTAGTACATGGCAATGAAGGAAACAAAGATCACGTGATGTGCATGTCACTTGAGGGGTGTCTAGAGGCACATTAGGGTTCCTTTGGGTCACAATGGGCCTATAATGGCTTGTTAGATGCCTCAGAGCCCTCATCTCTGGCGAGGACATGTTCAGTGAATATCCTGTTGCAGGATCTTGAAGAGTGAGGCTAAAACCCAGCTGCACGGAAGTATGGTTTTTCTAGCAGTGATGCTTAACCCTTGTGTTTCCAGCTAGAATCTATCGGGAGTCACCCTGGTCAGGGGTGTGCTTTGTGCCTCTAAGCTTCAGATTTTGGAAAGAAAAAGGATAATTGGTTCACACGGAAATAAAAACTGACAGTCTGGGTCTGCTAATCACCCAGGGCCACATTGGTGTACCCCAAAGGAGTGTGGCCTGGTCCTGGCCTCTGTTACACAGCTTGTTACCACACACAAAGTAAAAGAGCTGTGTTGCACCCTCTGTGGTTTTTTGTTGTTAGGCTCAGTAGCATAAAGAGCTCAAATTTCAGATTCATCATCACCACATTTCAATTAGCAATTGTTGAGGGGGAAACAGTTCACCGTTATTATGCAAATCAGTTATTTGAAAATTTGCAAATAAAGAATTAAAATAAGAGAGACTCCTTGGAAGGTCAGCCTGTGTTACTTTCCCTATTTGATAAGAATATGTTTAGTCAGGCAGTGGCGGGTTTTTTTTTATTCAAATAAAGGATGAAGCTACCCTTTTACTTTGTAAAAACTAATTAAAGGAATTTTAATTTGCCAGAGTATATGGTAAATTGACTGTCATTAAGTAGGAATTTAGATGTCCTATCATTCATCACATGAAAAGAAAGCTCCTCTTTCTTTGTCAGAAATTTTTATTAGAATGGAGAAACAAAACAATTAACAGAAACTAGATTGGAACTCCCTGTGCTGGGGTGGCGTGAAGACTGCCTGGGCTTATAGCTCAGCGATCGAGTGTTCGCCTGGCGAATGCAAGGCTTCGGCTTCGGTTCCGACCTCTGCACAATATAAGCAGGACTCTGGTTTCAGTGGCAAAAGTACCTGCTATGACTTATGAGGGGTGACTCTTTGACTTGAAAGCTAGAGTATTTAGTGTAACACATTAGACTAAGCAGGTATATCCATAGCTCTAATAGTTCCAGAGGTCGAGGGACCTTGAGCCTGTACTTCCTGTGAGGAGCATCCTAGGGAAAAGGAACTGTACTTCCTGTAAGGAACATCCTAGGGAAAAGGGGAGGGAAAGAGCCACTCAAGTCTGTTCTATACATCTGTGCAGAAAGTGACTTAAACCCGTGCCGTTCTCAGAGAGAGAGGCAGTGAGAACATTTTCCAGCCAGACCTTTTGTGACCTGGAGAGTTTGGTGGAAAGGTTTGGCCGGGTCTCTGGACTCTGACTTTGAAAGATGTATGGTGGATATAAGGCTTATGTTTCATAGTATCAGATCACATTATCTACCTCCTGTATCACTGCTAGTTAGAGAGGGCTCTGTTTAGAAAGCTGGGGTCAATCCCGAGCATCCCTACAAAATCAGAGATTGTGGCATGGATGAAGAACATCTGTCTTACCTTGTTTCCTCTAACTTCAAGTCCAACGAAATAGTTTCGTTAAGGGTTATGTGAAAACTGACAATAAATTTGGTCTGTCATTCAAGTTGTCTGGTAATGACAGATATTTCTCCATTAAATGCTTATATGATGAAATTCGCATATTGTAGTGAGTAAAAATAAGATAGTTCTACTCAAGGCAGAGGGCATGATCAAAACAAGGCGCTCCTTAGCTGCTAGATGCGTACACAGAGCTGGGGTTCCTGTTCTGTTCTTACATGCCCTAAGCTGTTCTAAATGACTGAACCCATTTTAAAGGTGACTGAAAGAAACAATTGAGACGGCCCCATGCTTGTCATTCGGAGCAGTGGAACAACGTTACATGTGGTTGTTACTACCATCTTGTGTCTGGCTTTGAGATTAACTGTATAAAACCTTCATAGTCAGCTAGTCTGTTTCATTAGATTATCTCAGAGCATGGTGGATTATTATCTTGCATGTGGTCCATCTCTGAGGTCTGTTGTGGTGACGCAAACTTTCAATTCCAGTACTTGGGAGGCAGGGTTAGATAGGGGGATTGTCAGTTCAAGGCTGGTGGGAACCCCCTCAACTCACACACATATGCTTGCACACACACACACTTGTGTGTGTGTGGAGGGCGGGAGAGACATATTATTCTATCTCTGTTGAAGAAAATATTCCCATTGAATTTTCTGGAGATCAATTGGCTTGTTGTTATTTTCTCTAAAGATTTGTCTGTTGCTTTAATTTTCTGAGCAAAGCCAAATTGCCACGATCTTGTAAGGAGTCATACCCATGCTGTGAAGCATAAACTTTTATTTTTCTATTTAAAATTATTTAAATTGATGTGCTTCTTATCTGGCAGGATTACCTCTCGCCCTCTCATTAAGTCTTAGTTTTATGACTCTGACTTGTAAATTGATCTTCCAAAAGCAAGCATGGACCAATGGGCGGCATTCTCTCCTATACCCTAAGATTCAGATCTTGACGTCTAACAAATTTGAGAGCAAATCATACTTAACTGTAACCCCTCAGTTTAAAAGCCATTATATTAAGTGGGCATGGGTTTAAATTGAATTGCTAACCTCCAGATTAAGAGGCTGTCAGAGGACTTTTCTTGAAGTCTAAAACTCTTAGTTCTTTAATGGAGAAGAAAGGTCTGTTTCAGTATCCTTAGGGATATGAAGCCTCGCTGACATGTGTGCACAGTCTGTGCCTCCCGTCTTGGAAAGGCGATGAAGCATCATCATTGACTACATGGACCATCTCTGCTTAGATGAGAAGGCTTTTAGGATAGGAATCCTCTATTTTGACACCACTGAGTCCACGGCTCTATGTGATGGGACTGCTCTGTACACTTGAGGGGTTCGACAGTATTTTGGCCTCTTCTTACTAGATGTCCATAGCATGCCCTGAACTGTGGCCACCAGATGTTGTCAGAAACCTGATGGGGTACAAAATCACCCCGAATTGGATTGCACTGGCCAGGGCAATGCTTTGTACATTGTTTTAGTGATGCTGTCAGTTTACTGGGGAGCATTTGGCTGCTGGAGTCACGTAGAGAGACAGGCATAACTACAGCAGATTCTTTATTTTAGCATGCTTTAATTCAGTTTTTGTCATTCAACTCATTGCCTTAAAATGCTGTGTGTTAGAGTGGAGAAGGCATTGTGTTGCAACTGTGGGAACCTCTGTCTTTGTCGCTTGTGGTGAATTAATGATGGGAATATCTAAGCAGCTGTCAGATTCATAAATCATTAGAAATGAGAAGGATAACACATAAAAGTCTCTCCCTTTTGTTGAGCAATTTATCATTTTGCCTGCACATTAATAAACAGCTCTCCTCTGAGGTAAACCCCTGGAAGATAAATATTTTGCCCTAATTTCCTCAATTGTAGTCAGTAGATCACAAGGGGGAGGAGAGATGCTTGTCACAAGTCACCAACTTCTGTCCCTCTCCTTTTGCACTGAGAAGTGGTATTCAATAACGTATAGATTCTGGCTGTAGGTAATCAAGTTCTGCTTTATTTTTGTAACAGGCACCAGATTTCCTAGCCCCAGGCTGTCAGCTAGACCTAGCCGAAAGCGCACACTGTCCATCTCGCCATTGTCAGATCATAGCTTTGACCTTCAGACCATGATAAGAACATCTCCTAACTCCTTGGTCACAATTCTCAATAATTCCCGTAGCAGCTCTTCAGCAAGTGGTTCCTACGGACACTTATCGGCAAGTGCAATCAGGTAGGTATTTTCCTGAATCCATTATGTGTCTTTATAATCAAATGTCAGTGTTCGAGTGAACCGGTGAACCATTTGTGCCGATGGTCTGAGAGGAAGAAAGAGCCACCAGGCTGCTGCACCCATATCAGGATGCAGGTTAAATAACACAACAGTGGGTCAAAATTAATTTGTGTGTATGCATTAGTTCTTATATGACAGTTACTCAGTTATGATGCAGTCTACTTATAGAGATGGAGAATTTCCAGCTCTTTTTATCCAGGTCTTCTCTTAGAAATGTTTGTATAGAATAAAAACCAACTCTGCCTGCTTATCTAGCCTATGTACAAAGCAAACATAGAGGAACAAAAGCAAAATTGACCTTAGAACTCTCAACAGAAAGGGGTATAGTGAGAATGAAAGAAATTAAAGCAGTGCTTTTAATTCAACAGAAAACAAATGCAGATGATTTGGGGGCACCTACTGGGCCAGTCACTGGTAGGCTAACAAGAATTAATTACATATTTTGAGCTCATTTTTTTTTAAGATTTATTTTTTTACGTATACAGTGTTCTACCTGCAGGCCAGAAGAGGGCACCAGATCTCATTACAGATGGTTGTGAAGCACCATGTGGTTGCTGGGAGTTGAACTCAGGATCTCTGGAAGAGCAGTCAGTGCTCTGAACCTCTGTGCCAACCCTCCAGTCCCCTTCCAGCTTACTTTTAAAGATAAAGACTTTGGTTAGCTTTTCTCTACAAGGAAGTAATTTTAACATGCCCCTACATGAATGTAAGGAATATAAAAATAATTTTTATAAAGATGTTTTCTATTGCTAATAATCAGTTTTGGATTGTTATCACTGAATATAGAAGGAGCTCAAAGAAGCCATGTTAAGAAACTGTATGATGCTCACTTTTGTCTACTAGTCACGTGATTTGAACTGTACTAGTCATAACTAAAAGAGGCAGAATTCAACAGTATTCTAATAGTTAATTAAATAGTCCTGGCTCTAATCTTTAGCTCTTTTTTCCCCCGTACAAGTTACACCATGGGTTAAGTGTTCACGTACCAGGGATCTTTGAATTATAGTTTTGCTGACCGTGGGTGATTCCTCGCTTTGAGAGCGCATGCTAGCAAAGCTGGAGTGGTGGCAGGGTGTTTGGGAAGTGCAGTCAGGTGTCAGGAACTCGAGACCAGCTTCTGCTGCAAGCCGATTTGACCACTTTGGGCTACTTGATGTCCTGTCAAAAACACAAACAAACAAAAACCCCAAGAAACACAGTAAAAAGACTGTTTTTACAAGCCTTGCTTTAAATAAAAAAGAATGTATTTTATTTATTTTTTACAAATGGACAAGAGCTCTAGTTATTAATTATGCTTTTCATGGTAACTTTCCATGTTTGGGAAACTTCAGCACTTCAGAAAAATGCACATAAGCAATAGTACGGTCTCCATATGTATTAAGATTAACTAATACTATTGTTCCATAGAACACGTTCTAGTGAAGTTTTCATTATTTTCTAGTTTAATTATCAACAGTTCTCATTGGCAGATGAGTTCGCATTATTATAAATCATGATTCTCATTTTTTGCTCTTCTTTTCATATGGCCTATGAAAAGTGGAAACATGGGATGAAGAAAACACCTGCTTTTGTGACTATAGTCAGTACATAGTGTGGGGTCTGGGTTGTCTCCAGGTCAGCCAGTGTAATCAGCGGATAGACTGGGGTCTGCGGTGTCTCAGGGTCAGCCAGTGTAATCAGTGGATAGACCGGAGTCTACAGTGTTTCAGGGTCAGCCATTGTAGTCACAAGTGTAGGCTTTGAGCATCTGTCTGTAGTCCAATCTCAGCTTTGACCCTAATCTGCATATTTAACAACTGCAGGTAAGGCATCCAGTGTATTGGAACGGGTCATGTTTTATTAAAGGTGATATGGTTCCACAGTGGAACAAAAATTCTTCCCCATTGGATGAAATCAACCAGAAATAACCCTGAATGGTACTTACAATAACACCATCAGTGATGTTTCAGCCTGTTACTCTCCAACCCAAGGCAGGTGGTTCCTGTTCTCCTAGCTTGTGTTCTTTGGTCATCTGCTACCATAAATTATATCTTAATTAGCTGATACATTTTAGTTGTGTGACTTGACTAAAACATCCACGTAGAAATTTAGAATACTGTGATATTTGTACAAATGCTATGTACACAGATCACTCTGTAGCTTTTGTGGGGAGGTGGTGGTGCTAGACATTGAACTCAGGACCTTGAGTCTGCTAAGGAGGTGCTCTACCGCGGAACTACACCGGTAGCCCCAGAATTACTTTGTGTACAATTCTTTCTTCTCTCAATTATCCCCACTTGCTCGCTTTACTCTTTGCAGTGTCTTAGATGTCCACATAATGTCATTTATACTTACCAAGCATCCTTGTGACATCTTACAGTTGCTCAGAGAAGCAGGTGCCTCACTTCAGAGCCTGGTGGTACCCCAGCTTAATTCATTTCATTAAAAGTGGAAGAAGAGATTTAATTTAAAGACCAGTTGAGGTCTCAAAAGCTCCTGTGAAAGTCAGGTGACCTAGAACCATCACAGGCTCATGTTCTTTCTTGCCTTTCAGTAGGGTATCTCAGTGTTTGATATAGATTCATGGTATAAGATAACATGCCCCTCCTTTTCCATAGAAGGATGCATCCAGTATGGGATGAGCTGCCATGTACTGTTATACTTCAGGAACTCTCCTAATGGACACTACCATCTCCACTTGCCAGAGAAATTTCGGTGCATTGTTTTCCCTAGACCTAAATAAATCAACTCAGCAGTACTCAGGGAGTAATAGGACCAGGAAAGAGGTGTGTGAACACCCTGAGAGCAGGTGCCGTTCTTAAGAGTGAACGGTGCAAGAGAAACTGTGCAGGAAGTACATTTGATGTCCGCCTTGAGCTAGATATGCAGATAGGTATGTGGAAGGAGGAAGCTGACCAATTTACTGTGCTTGGTTACTTCCACCAGCGTTCCAGGCTCCTACTTATTCCTTTACCCCCAGACACACCTGACTTTCACATTTGTGATTTTCTGTGACCTACTTCACTGTTAATATTGGCAGTACAAAGAGTAATTATGCCATTTAGGTTTGTAGGCTGCGGTTACGTAATAAAGCAGTCGTTTGGGTCCATTTTCCTGCAGTAGAAAGAGTACCAGACCTCTCCTCTGACATCTCTGCATCACCTTTGCCCCCTCCCATTAACACGGGTGCAACAAATAGTTATTGAATGAATAAATTACGGAGGTTTCCATCCCCCAATGAACAATAAGAATACCCTTCACCCTTTTTTATTACGGTTTTCCAAAAGTTAAGATCTATTTGAATGTTATTCTTCATCCCCTCAGATTGATAAATTATATATATATCAGAGATAAAGAAAATGATGTAAAAATAAAATATTTTTTGACTTTTTAAAATATTTACTTAATAACTTAGGCTCCTTTAACCATCATATAAAACAAATGCACTCAAAAGCCTGTTGCCATATAAACTATAGTGCTTGGCTATGTCAGGCTAGGTGTGTTATCCCAAGTCTTTATTTTTTAATCTCACAGGTGCTGTAACTCAAAAATCTTCACACATACTATAAAGTATTTCATTTAAATAAGTTGTAAGTTCTCCATCACATGAAGGTTTCTACTGAAGAGCAGAGCATCAAGCAGCCTGTGGTCCTCAATTCACAGTTAAACCTAACATTGTAAACAGCTGATTATTCATATTAGATTTAAAAGTTTGTTCTACTAATACTTCTGCCCCCAGATATTAAGCCATCATAGGAGGAGAAGACATTTCCAGTAATCCTTCTCTCACCAAGTGTAAATGGAATGGAGACGTGATTAGTGAACACATTCCCAGTGCACCAGGTGTAGCTTTTTCACTGTCAATGTAGTGGTAAAGTCTCAGCAGTGGTTTAAGATCCAGCATAGTTAGGAAAATCATCTCGATGAAAATGTTATTTCTCGTTCTACTTTACAAATCACCCACTTGAGTGCCAAGGTCTCCAATTTCACAGTTATTGCAGGTTTTTCCGTACAGACAAGCTTAGCCTGGGGACTGTTGTGTCTCTGTCCTCAATGTACACCATCATCCTTCCCTGGTTCAGAGCCCTGTGCAATGAGGGTGCATTGGCTAGGTCCATGGATGCTGCCTGATGGGAGGTAGGAACTTGTGTAGTTCCACAGCTCTCTGGCTCTCTACTGCTAATGAGAGCAAATGTCTAGCTTATACTGGCAAAACAACACACACACATTAAACATTATGGAAATAGATGCCACATTAGCAGTATATTTAAAAATCTCTGATCCTGTCCTCTAAAATTTTCGAGGTGTCCTTTTTTTTTTCCTCCTTAATATTATTAATAAAGTTGTTAATAACATCTTTTTTTAAAGATCATTTTCTTTTGAATTATTCATTCCCTAAACACTTGAACGAGTTTAACTACAGGCTAGGTGCGGAGGCTGCAGAATGAGTAAGTGAAATCCTCGCCTTCATGGAACTTACAAGAAGAAAAGCCCCCAAACCGAGATGAATAAATGAGCAGATGGTTGACCGAGCTTACTTGAAGGCTGGTTATTACTGTAGAGAACGTGACCCAAATGTCAGGAAGCAAAGACCTGTAAGATAATGAGAATCCCCACAGGAGGAACGTTCAGTAACTGTCCAAGAACAGTATTGAGCATATAGAGCCTGCAGTAGGAGGAGTGGGGCATCTGAAGAACTGGCGCTGAACCAGAGGGCTAGAAGAATGTCAGATAAGGCAGCCAGGGATCAAGTTTGGGGACATAGAACTAAATTATACAGTGTCTATGCCCAGTGGCTTAAGAATGGTGGAAGACTTGGGACACTCTAAGAGGCTGTTTGACTCTCCGGCTGTGGCAGACATGCTCAGAGGGGTTGATGGGCTGCCAGAGAGTGTAACCACCACTGCCTCAGACTGGTAGGTCCTCTTATCGTCTCCTGTCCACCAGGTTGTGTTTCCTCTAGAAATCCTCGAGTGGCTGAAGCATAGCTCAAACAATACTGGGAAAAACCACTCACATGGGAGAAGTAATACTAGCTGTGTTGCTCATATGAACATGATTTTTCTAACCATGTGGACTTGCTCAGCCCGTGTGCTGCTTCGAATGTTGTTAGCACCTCCCAGAGTGTGCACTGCTATTCCTGTTCATGGCTGTTTGGTTGGGAACGAGTCGCTTCTTAATTTTCTACAGTGCCTTCGCAATAGAAAGCCCGGCGCACATTCCCCAAGGCTATTCAGGCTGTGCCTACCAGAACTTAAATGTTAGGACGCTCTCACTTGAGTGTGTGGGTCTGTACCTCCCTGTTCTTTCCTGCTGAGGCCTCGCTGGGTTTTCCAATAAATGTGCCTTAGGAATTTTTATGGATGGAAGTAGAAGTTTTTACCTTGTTTGCCCTCAAGTATAAGCACATGGGTGCATATATATATATATATATATATATATATATATATATATATATATATACTTATATTTATACATGTATAATTAATGGAAGCGGTAAGGCCATTCTCTGCAAAACTGTAAAGAATTGTTCTCTGAATAGCAGTCATTGTTTAGTAAATTCCAGAGATGCAACAAGAAGTGAATGGTTTTGTTAGCACAGAACCTACAACATGACGCGAAGTTGGATGTGATTAGGATTACAGTTTTGCCTAGGGTTAGCTCAGTGCTGCCTTGCTTGACATCCAAGACCAGTTCATCAGCAAAAGATTTAGGAGAGGCAGAAGTCAGAAAGCAAGCACAGCAGCCCTTAGATTCTTCTACCTCTAGGGAACTGGGCTTACCCTCCATCCTGATTTATAGGAGCACTCAGAAGTGTGATCAAATGAGTTCCTTTTTGGAATGCTTTAGCCTGAGCCCAGTGTGGTGGGGCATATCTTTAATCCTAGCATTTTGAGGTGCATCTCTGTCAGATCAAGTACATAAAGACCTTCAGTCCAGTCAGGGTTGACATAGTGAGACCCTGTCTCAAAATAAACAAATCCACTTCAACTCTTGAAGTTAGAAAATATAGGTCTATTGGTAGTCACTGAGGAGAGTACAGCATGCATTTAACGCACGGCATTTCTTTCTACTCCAGACGAGTCACCCTTGCTCACACGAGGCACAGGAATTAGCTGTGCCTGTATGGCTTGCTCTGTCTTTTACCGTCCACTACAGGGCTGCCATGTAACTTAGTGCTCTCATTAGCCATGTTCCTGGCCAGCTCCGTACAGCCCAGTCCAGATCATCAAGAGATTACAGAGATGAACTCAGAAGCTGAGGAGGCTTTCTGCTGCATCAGTGTAGATCAAAGGTGGGGAGTACTTAACTGCCTAGCTACCCATAAACCCCAGGTTTGTTGTGGTTTGACACATGAAAGAGAAAAAAAAACTAATACCTTCGCTACCATCATGTAGAAGTGGGAACTCTAAGAAGAAACAGTTATCTTCAGAGAAAATACCGCTTTTTAAAACTTACCACACAGACAAGAAGTTTCGGTGTAATGCTAGGTGTGGCTGTGATATAGTACCTCCAGCTTGCCCTTTGCTTGTCCGGCGGCTGGCTAGTGTAGCCTCCTCCTTGTTTTCATCTTAATGTAAAAAGGATCAGCTCTGCCAGGGTAAAAAGGATTGCATCAGTTCAAACCGTGTTGCTTTATCAATGGCACAATTATTAAGACATCTAGCGTCATCCTGCTTACCTCCCACTGAGAAATTAAAAAACACAGTATAGGGTCTTCTTGTAAGCTCTGTTCATGGGGTTTTCCATGTGACCTGAATACAGTGACTTTGGAAATGTCTGTTTATAGTAGGGCTGATTAAATGTTTAATGACTCTTGTTTGTACAGTATGAACCTTTAGTGTCTCATGTATTAATCTGTTGCTCTGAGAATTAAATGGAAATGTCGTAAGGGAGAGAGCATTCACATAACTTATGGTGGGGACAGAGTCATGTCTCCAATAAGATTAGACATTTTAAAGTTTTCCATATTTATGATTAGCATATAGTTTTCTGGCAAGAAATAATAAGATACATATAAAAAGTACTCAGTGTAACATGAGGGCCGGCTTGTTGGGGTTTCTGTCCCTCCTGGTACCCCAACAGCCGGCAAGCAACAAAGAAAATCACACACAGGACTCCATAAGGTTATAAACTGATTGGCCCATTTGGTCAGGCTACTTATTAGTTCTTATGACTTATCTTAACCCATTATTCTGATCTATGTTAGCCACACGGGCTCAGTACCTTTTTCAGCTGTCAGCTTACATGTTGCCTCTTCGGCGGCGGTCTGCGCAGGAGTGGCAGAGGAACCTCCTTGCTTCCCAGAATTCTCCTGTTCTCATTGCATCACCTCTACTTCCTGTCTGGTTTTCCCACCTATACTGCCTGCCTGGCCAATCAGCGTTTTATTAAAATATGATTGACAGAATACAGACAATTCTCCCGCATCATTTCCCTCTTTTTTTTTTTTAAACAAAGGAAAATACCCACAGTCCATTTGTTGGGAATGTGGGCGTAGTATTTCAGGCTACTTCCTGCTGGTTGGGGGCGCTGATAATCTTATGGGGACCTAAAGAAAATTTAGAATTATCATCAAGTCCTGACTGGAGTATCCTGTGAGTCTTGATCATCTCAGGCAGCAGTCTTGAACCTGTTCTGGATGAAGAACTCAGACATCTGGGCCATCTGTTCCTGTCGGAGATTTCTCAGGTGGCCTTCCTTGATCAAAGGTGATTATTCTTAACTCTGAATAAATCCAGAGTCTCTCGTTTTCTGTGGAAACAAAAGCAAAATCTCTTCTCCAAATTAACATACCTTTTGACTTCAGTTTTGAAGCCAAGGTATTTTCAAAATTCCTATCTTGGGTTAGTTCAGCAGCATTTATAAACAAAAGTCTTTTAGCAGTTGTTGCTCCTTCCTCAGCAATCAAACAATTTAAGGAGAGCATAATAGCATACAGTATGAAGATTCTCTGTGCATTTTCCATCTTTATGTGGCTTTATTTTAACCTCTATTTCTTTTATTTTTACTTTTACTTTTTGAGACAGGATCTTTGTATATCTTTGTCCTGGAATAACACTGTAGACCAGGCTGTCTTTGAACTCACAGAGATCCTCCTGTCTCTGCCTCCCCAGTGCTGGGATTAAAGGTGTATGCTACCACACCTTGAACTCACAGAGATCTGTCTCTGCCTCCCAGGCATTGGGATTAAAGGCATGTACTACCACACCTTGAAGTCACAGAGGTCAATCTCTACCTCTGTCCCTTGAAGTCACAGAGGTCAATATGCCTCTGCCTCCCAGGCATTGGGATTTAAGGTGTGTACCACCACACCCAACTACTCTCTTCCTTTTTTTTTACATTAAGAACTTTAACTTTTAGCCTGTATATATTTTTAACACACTGTAAAATATTTAGAGGTTTTCTTCCTCTTTGAATCTCTCTTTACTGTATATCTCCCTTTTCTGACCACATGAGCCTTTAATTTACTAAGCAATATGGAGAGCAGTGGCTTTGACGGCTAGATCCAACCCACTCCCCAGCTCTCCAGTCTCATGGCTGAGATACCAGCCAGAGCTGTGTTCATTGCCACAACTCTATGGCGTTTCAAGGTCCTTGCCCGCAAGGAAGCTGCAGCATTCTGCTCACAGACCACACTCAGTCAGACTGCCTGCCTGAAAGAGTCAGAGATTACCCTGTCAGGACAGCCCAGAAAGCCGGCATTGTAAAACAGCGCAGCTTTTTTCCTGCTACGACTGAAAACCGAAAAGCATGTGTTCTGCTTTTCACCAACACCGTTTAAGTGTTTCGTGGCAGGACCTCTTAATGACCTGCAGGGTTTTGCAGCTAAAGCTGAGTCAGGAAACCTCTCTTAGATGAGAGCCTTGCTTGCCTCTAGCAAGCAAAGTAGACCCAAGAAATTGCTGCTACCAAGAAAACAAGCTTTACTCTATTCTTTCCCAAGCTTTCTCAAACTTTTTGTGGATTCAGTTATCCATGTGGGCGCCATATGTAACATGAGGGCCGGCTTGTTGGGGTTTCTGTCCCTCCTGGTACCCCAACAGCCGGCAAGCAACAAAGAAAATCACACACAGGACTCCATAAGGTTATAAACTGATTGGCCCATTTGGTCAGGCTACTTATTAGTTCTTATGACTTCTCTTAACCCATTATTCTGATCTATGTTAGCCACATGGGCTCAGTACCTTTTTCAGCTGTCAGCTTACATGTTGCCTCTTCGGCGGTCTGCGCAGGAGTGGCAGAGGAACCTCCTTGCTTCCCAGAATTCTCCTGTTCTCATTGCATCACCTCTACTTCCTGTCTGGTTTTCCCACCATATATTAAAATATGATTGACAGAATACAGACAATTCTCCCGCATCAACTCAGTTCAAATTTCTGGAATTGATGAACGAGATGTGTATAACTAATGGCGTTTAACTGTTTTATATGTCTTCTTTCTGCTACCATCCCCAGTTTTACCCAGCGGGGAGGAGAGTTGTTTGGATTCCAACAGCGGATATCTGTATTGGAAGTTTTATATTATTTACTATAATATGAGAAATAGTCAAATTTACACTTTGGAGGAGGTAACTGGAGCTGAGAATTGAACCCAAGGCCTCACAGCATATTATAAGCACATGCTATATCGCTTACTTGAACATTGTAAATAAATCTCAGTATAAAAATCTTATGCCTCTGATTTTTTATAAAGTATACATATAAATCAGAACTTCCAGGCTCAGATTTTGAAATCTTATTTAAATTTTTTATTTTAGATTAAAAAAATATGTATGCGAGTGTTTTGCTCGCATGGATGTATGTGTACCAAATATGTGCTTGATGCCCATTGAGGCCAAAAGAGAGCATCAGATTTCCTGGAACTAAAATTTGGTTGTGAGTGCTAGACACTGAGCCCTAGTCCTCTGTAATAGCAGGAAGTGCTCTTAGCTACTGAGCTGTCTTTCTGGCTCAAAAGTCTTTTTTTTTTTCTTTTTTTAAGACTTTGGGGAAAATGAACTGCTTTTCAAATAGGGTTGTTGCTCACACTGTATTTCAGCTGAGTGCTGTGTGAGAGATGAACCTGACTGAGCAGCTCTGACTCAGCTTTGCCCAGGATTCTGCTCATAAGTCACACCATCCAGAGCCCTGTTAAACAAACACTCCAGTAACTATAAATTGGTACTAACCAGTCAACTGTCTAAAATCCATTTTTCTGCTTTTTTTCACTCTTCTAATAAGTAAAGACCAATTAGTCCTTAAATTAGTTATTCAGGTGATATAGCCAGTGAATATGTATGACAAGGAGTACCAGTCTCTAGCTTCTGTAAGTGTGTGTGCTGGTCCATCTTTGTCAATTTAACATAACCTCGAGAGGGAGGGAATCTCAGTTTAGAAATCGCCCCCACATCAAATCAACTGTAGGCAAGTCTATGGACCATATTCTCTCTCTCTCTCTCTCTCTCTCTCTCTCTCTCTCTCTCTCTCTCTCTCTCTCCTCTTCCTCCTCCTTCTTCTCTTTTCTTAAAGAATTTTCTGTACATTTCTTGATTAGTGATAATCTGGGAGGGCCCAGCCCACTCTGGATGGTGACAATCCTGAGCTGGTGGCCCTGGGTTATATAAGAAATTTTAATAATATTGATACATTGTATTTGTAGAAAATTGTTGAATGAATACATGCACTATTTTGCAAGGGACCTTGTGGGAGACTCTTTAAGGACAATTGACTTTTTCCTTCAATTTTGTCTTTTGTAATCAGCGAAGCCTGTGTTGTGTTACACATAGAGGGGAAAGGAAAGTTAAATGTTAGCTTTGATGCCTTAATGTGATTTGGTGCATATGGCGTCTAATTGGAATTTCCAGAGGAAGATGCTTTTTAATATGGCTTTTTTATTTGTTTGTTTGTTTTTGAAGTGGCAGTAGTCTGAGGATACTAGGCAGAATAATGGCCCCAAGGAAACCCATATCCTAACTCCCTGGAACCTGTGAACAAATTACCTTATCTGTAGATGTGGTTAAGCTGCAGATCTTGATTTTTGATTTTCAATTATTATTTTATTATTATACAGATTTTGAATTATCCGTGTCATTAAATTAATGATTAAGGTCTCATGAGAGAAGAGCTAGAGTCATCCAGAAGAGAGAGCCAGATGGAGCAGGGAATATGAGCAACCTCTAAAAGCAGTGGACGAGGCAGGAGCCCAGAGTTTCATGCTTAGCTCTAGAGGTACAGGGATCCATGGTCCTGTGCAGGTAGACTTGGTCATAGGCCTGGGCTCCCCGGCTCCCCCTCAAGAACTCAGAAGGTTCTCTACACATCTTCCATCATGAGAGTACACATGGAGGCATCCTTTGCTAAGTAGTATATTCGGTCTCTTCTGCACATAACTGCCATGCCCAGTCTTGCTTGGCTCATTTTTCTGCTTTATCCTTAAGAACTCAGCCTGAGAACTCTGTAGGCAATGTTCTGAGCAGCACTGACTGCAAAACCTACAAATACGGATACTGTGATAGAGCATAGAACGCTGTGCTTTTCTCATTAGATTCTAAACTTGTCTGTGGTCTGGAGTTGACAGCCCTACTGCCCTGTCCTAGGAGCCGTGCTAGTGGCAGCAGGTAGGGCCGAACATTCTGAGCTCATCAAAGGCATCTTGGTAGTTTGCAGTGTCTAGATCTTAGCACACAGAGAAGGGGTCATCTGTTCCTGGCTTATATTAAACCGCAAAGGCTGGGAAGTCGTTGGTCTGTCTCTCAGCCCCACTGCCTAGTAGTTCAAGTAGATTTTAGAGTTTATTTATTTCAGTTACCTGGTTTCACTAATGAAAAGTAAGCCCCAATGAGAGCTACAAAAGTGTGCTGGAAATCTCAAACTCTTAGTACCCATAGGCAAGAAGGACTGTGTGCTGAGGAATGTCTATAGGGATGCCGAGCCCTGATTAATCTGCTCGGATACTTTTTAAAATATACTTCTCTTGTTCGTCCTTGTGCATACAGTGAATTCTCTTGTGCTGCATGTATATAAAAAGTAAGGTCATTTCCTGCCTTGTGAAATTATATTCTTTAGTAGCCTCGACTCCTTATCAGGTACTCCATCTTTAAGCTGAGAATTTGATGTCATCCACAGTTTGAAGTGTCATTGTCCTCATCCTGGGTCTTCTTCATTAGCCTGCTGGATAGTTCAGACCCCAAGACACTAAAACTGTGTATAAAGGCTAATAATGCAGGGACTGCTGACGTTCTAATTATACCTGAAGTGGGGTCTTCGAGTTTTGTTCCTTTAATGAGTAGAGTAAGGTAGTTACACTTAGTAATACCCATTCACCCAAAGGAGGGGAAGGTGTTAAATCATTGTGGTTTTTGATGAATGACTTGTACACCGAAAAATAAATTGGACAAACTGGCACAGAGCTCAGTGAACATGAAATCAGCTATTAGAAGAAAGCTTGTGAACAAATTCTGAGGTAGATATGCATCTTTTGATTAATGCCCTATCAATCATCCGCACAGCTACCTTAGGTGAGTCTTGCTGTAATCATTCATGGTTGCTTACAGAAATACAGGCAGGAACTATAGCACCACAGAAACAGAATACTACTACTGATTCTTCTAACTTACTGTGAGCAATCACTGTTTGTACCACATTTCTGCTTCCCTTTATTAAGGAAACACAATGTAAAATGAAAGGAGAGTCCCTCAAAGCCTGCTGGGTTTCTCCAAGGGTATTCTTAATGGTATTCAGTCTTACATGGGCAAGCTATTGTAAAGGAAAACTCTCTGTAGGAATAGTAGTAATGAATTCCCATTGAAGCCGCCCTTTTATGGGTTATAGTCAAATAGACAAAAATGTAAAGTCACGTTAATGAAGGGAGTATATCTCTGATTATTACTTAAAGTCGTCGAAATGGTTTGAATTTTGTTATTGTAATTATTTTATTCTCAGTTAATGTGTTTAGCAGCAATAGTAATTAACCCACCAGATTGGAAATTTGCATGAGTTCTAGCTCTAATAATATGAGAAACCCTAGTTCTTTCTGGCTACCATTACAGTTGTGTGGGTGTGTGCTCTCTCGTGCATGTGTGCCTGCATGTAAATTTATTATCAGATTTTTTATTTTTTTTTTTTTTAGAGAGGAGGGTTTTCCGTGTAGGCAGTTATTAGCTCTCTATGCATTTTTAAGCCACTGGAAAAGTCCTCCAGAGCCCGCTGTTGCTTTTAGGGGATTTGATTCCTCAACTCTGCTCACACAAAGAAGCCTCTGGCCGCTGGCCATTGGCTGGAGTGTCCTGCAGTGTAAGTAGCACTTCCTGGGAACCGACTGTGGCCTGGGATATAGGTGGCAAAATAAGGTGGTGACAGGCATTAGCATGCATAATGGAATGTAATAGACATTTACTGCCATTTTGCTGGAGGAGGGAGCTGTGCTCTCCCATTGGAATATTCAGCCATCGAAGCCCATTGATCACTGATTTCAGTAGGGAGAGGTTAATCCATCAGCTTCTGTAACCAGACGGCACTGATGGAAATTCTTTAGGTGGCATTCTGGATGAACCAAGCTTTCCATCTTTACAAACAAATGAGTGATATGACAAGCATGGTGTTCAAAACACATTTAACCAATTGATTTTCTTTCCCCTTGTAATAAGATCTGGAGACATATGAAAGCGATCGGTGTGAGCTAAGATTAAAGGAATTGCTCCATGCACAGGAACAAGTGGAACCCAGGGCACATAAAAGTACTATAAAGCACAGAGTCACCCATTCTCTCTTTTATTAAAAGTTTGTTATTGCAATAAATAGTTATTATTGAGCCGATACCCCTTATTTCCACTTTCTAGAATCTGACATCCAGGCTGTGATGTGGGGAAGCTGTGCACACATGTCTGCTATAGGGTTCTGGTTTTTCTTGAAAGTGTTCGAGACATTTGACAGTGCCTGTGTCTAACTTCTCACCACAACGGATAGACCTGGTGTGATTGGGTGGCTGCAGCCATCAACATCCTTAGTTTGTGATAGTTTCTGATGTCAGCGTGAGTGACGCTTTTTCTTCTTGTCTTCCTCCTCAGCCCTGCCTTGAGCTTCACCTACCCCTCTGCCCCTGTGTCTCTCCATATGCATCAGCAGATCCTAAGCCGACAGCAAAGCCTCGGCTCGGCCTTTGGGCACAGTCCTCCACTCATCCACCCTGCTCCAACATTTCCAACACAGAGGCCTATCCCCGGGATCCCGACGGTTCTGAACCCTGTCCAGGTCAGCTCTGGCCCTTCTGAGTCCTCACAGGTGAGAGACACCGCTTTGTTTCATCTTGGCCAACAGAGACCTTGTCATCACACTGGCTCTTAGTGCCATGGGATTCATCATTGTCGAGGCTTTGCATGGGCATCTTGTCTCTCTCAGAAGGTCTATTCAGTTTTGATGAATGTGAGCTTGGACATCTTATATCAGAACCGTTTGCTTGTGATTTAAAAGTAGACTGCCTGATACGACCATATATAAACTACATCTGTTGATAGTCGATGTGTGTGGACTCTCAGCCACCGTCCAGCCCCTCTACTACAACCAGGCTACTACCAAGCACTGTGTGATACTCTTGAGTAAACATAGGCCTCCAGTCTCTCTGCTCTTTTGCCAGCCTGATGTGATTTAAAGAAGGATCTAGAAGCTGTAATTGAAGAACTTCACTAATAGTTTGTACTGATCTCCCACCCAAACTCAACTTCTTTGGAAATAGCGATAGCTTGTTAAAGTCTAGGATGCTTGCGCTATTCTGCAAGCTTCTAAAGTCACCAGCAGTGGATACTCGTGTGTTGGAAGTGAAGAGTGCCGCATGAGGCATTATCTAGCTTTGGTCGCATCAGCTGGACTCTCCTGTGGGCGGCTGGCATTGTCAGAATTGTTGCCCTGTTATCAAATGAGCTTGTTTGTTTTTAGTAGCATTTTCATTTTTGCTCTGGTTATTAATCAGACCTAATTTTCCTTCACCCCTGCAAATATGGCCAGCAGAACAAGCCCACGAGTGAGTCTGCAGTGAGCAGCACCGGCGATCCTATGCATAATAAACGGTCTAAGATCAAACCCGATGAAGACCTTCCCAGCCCAGGGTCACGGGGCCAGCAGGTAAGATAGCTCGGTTTTACAAACTAGCTTTGACTACTCTCATAGCGACATTGGCTCAAGTCCCCCTCCTCCAGACTCACACACAACATTTTCTTATCTGCTGTATACTTGACATTGGCCGTGTGTTTGAAAATGAACTAGTTAGGTATTAATGGAATTCATTCCATTCATTGATGGAATTCAATTCACCAGCAAGGAAGGAGGTTATGTGGGGTGCGTGTTCTTGACAAGTGAGATGGCTTAGAAGCTTTAGCTCCTCACAGTCCATACAGTCGCTGGTCAGACTTCATCTGTTAGCGACCACAGGTGTGACTAGGCTTCTCATCTCTAACCTTGGCCCAAAATTACTGAGCTTCGGACCCCATGCCTAATCTGAGGCAGAGCATGTGATATTCTTTTCATTGACTGCGTTCTCCACTTTTCTGATTTTGCTGCTTCTCAAAGGAGGGCTCAGAGAACCAAGAGAGATTGAAGTACAGCCAGATAGATTCTGGACTGTATTGCTGATCACTTAGGTCCGGTTCCCCTGAAGAATATGTAGGTTATATCCAGATTGCCATTTCAGATGCTCTTGAGCCAGATGGGAGATGTTTCATCAGTGCTATTTTCCCTCAGATTGGAGCTGAATGAGAGTCCGAAGGTTTACAGGATCTGAACATTGCTGTCATCAGTATGCTTCAACCCACGCCTTACCAAAGTGTGGCCCCGACTCCCTCAGTGAGAACTTAGAGGGAGGAATAAGGTTGTGATAGGGCGCTCTGAAACCATCCTTCTTACAGTTGGCTAGACCACAAGCACACCATGGTGTGTACATAATCAGTTTATCGTATAGCCCTACATCAAGACTAAAATCTACACATCTAGATATTGCCTAGAATCCCAGAGATTCTTTGAATTGCGTTCACTGTGAAGCTGTCATAGAGGACTAGAAAAGGCTGTGTGCTGAGCACCAGGCACTGTCTTTCCCTGGCCTCTACCATGCGGCAGACCAGCATCTCCCTGAAGACCAGAGGCTAAACCAGGAAGGCATGATCCTGAAAGAAAGGTCCCCAAAGTGCCCCTCACATTAGGGAAAAAAAACTAAGAGTATTCGAAAGCCATCTGCCTACATTACAAGATATATCAATAAACAAACATAATCAAAGGGAATCAAAACAAGCAAACAAAATAGGGCCAGTTTGAGGGAGGGCAAACACTTGCTACTTTTATGGGGTTTTGTTGTGTTAATTTTTTACTTAGGGTTTGTTGTTTTTATTGTTGCTTTTTATTTGTTTTTGTTTTTGTTTTCAAAGATGTCAGTTTGGTTTATATCTGAGGAACAACAGGGCCTGGTATTCAGGGTTTTTTTTTTTCTTTGTTATAATTGGGCTACTGTCTTACATCACAATTTAAAATAATCTCAGAAGGTATATTCAGAATATCAGAAGCAAAAATACATACAAATACTGGACATCTTCATTTCACAAAACCCAGCTGGTACTCCTGGCTTCCTTTTACTTTCCTGAAATGTTGTCGACTTCAGAGGAAAACAAATCTATATGCAGAATCTACTTTCTCCTGTCTCCCTTGCCACAGTGCCTGATTTCCCCCTCTCTGCTTCTTGCCTTCCCCCCTCCCCCCACAACAGGAACAGCCTGAAGGAACAACCCTAGTCAAGGAGGAAGGGGACAAAGATGAAAGCAAGCAGGAGCCTGAAGTCATCTACGAGACAAACTGCCACTGGGAAGGCTGTACGAGAGAGTTCGACACCCAGGATCAGCTTGTGCATGTAAGTGACTGGTGTTCAGGGACGTGGCTTCCCAACTCGGCGACCTTTGCGTGAGGTCAGCGGCTCTGACCCCGCACGGAGTCAAGTTCTTAGCTGGCAGCACTGAGAACTGGAGAGGGCTTTATGATTTTCTGAGAATAAAGAAAACTCCAAGCCACAGTGCTTGACCTGTTCAGTCAGCTAAAGCTTAGTGTAAAATTCAATAAAGTCTTCAATAGAGAGTGTAATGACTCTGATCCTGTAAGCCAGAAAACACTATTTTGAGTTAGAGGCTTTGATGGTTATTGAGTAATAGTAAGCTGGACATGAATTATTATTAACCTTTTAACTAAGTTTGATTCCCCTTCCAAGACCCAGTAACAATGTAAAAAATTACAGAAACAGATGGTTCCTTTTCTCCTCTTGCAGACTTCAGAGTTTAAAGAGCCTCCCATTATTATATGTTGCAATTGGTGCTTTAGTTTTGACCCAAAGGCAACATTTGTGGGCTAAAACTTGCGTGGAAAAGAATTGTGTTTAATGATGAAAACTCCACAGTAGTCACACTGGGGCACCTTTTCCTTCTGGTGTCAAAGCAAGGCCAGGTATCTTTTCTTCCCTTTCTAGCATTGTCTCACAAACATGGTACACCCATGGCTCCTTTGCCAAGGCTTCATCGTGCTTGGCATAGTCTCAATGGCGAGTAGAGTCTTCTTGTTGAATGGGATCAAGAACAACTGATACGGAAGTGCATATCAGAGTGTCTAGAATATGAAGACGTGGACTCAGATGGTTTCTATAGAAACACGGGATCCCCTTAAGGCACTCAGGGTGGTTTTACCAAATAGGACAGTTTCTTGTGCTTCTCCTGTGCTTCTCCTGTGTTCTTACTGAGCATCTCTGTAGTGCCTGCTTCTTCCTCTTGCATGAAACACTTGTACTTATCTGTTATCTTACAGCATCTTTGCCTCCTTTGTGGCCTGTGCTTATGGGTGCCTCCATCTATTTTGACTAAACATTAAAACTATAAAAAACTCTGTGCTTTTTATGTTGTGTGAGCTTTTCAATTGCTGTTTTCAGAGCTTCAATCGTTCTGTGTCCTGTATCCTGCACAGTTACCAACAGGTTTGAGAGATCTGATGTACAGGATGTTAGATTCCACATCTCATCATCAGGACTTCCTCCCCCCTTCTCTTTGTAAATTATATACATCACATTGTGTTTGTAAAAGTACAGCTGAAAAGTAAGTCATATGTTTTTAATTAAGGTATATTTTCAGATTTTTCCACACTTGTAATTTGATGGGTTTTTTTCCCCTCTTTAGTTTTATTCAAGTATTAATTTTAAAAGTCTGTCCTAATGACTCTGTATTCGTACTGACTCCTTTCATGGAAAGCACAGAGGTCTTGTAATCCTGAGAGAGGAGAAGTTAGGATTTTTTTTATTACAAATTATTATCAAAGAGTAGCTAGCATGTGCCAGGTGAATTCCCAGGGAGGATGAAGGTATAGCAGCACCTTAACCTTTTCACTGCCTAATGCGCGTAAAGCTGGTTTGGGTTTGGGTTTTTTCCTTTTTATGTTGTAAAGGCAGTGACTATTGTAGTTATTTTGTGTAATCTTGTTGCCAATATTCCCCTGATGTCCTTGTAGATCGGAATAGTTTTAAGAGAAGGCTACTGAAGCTGCAGCTTGAATGGATGTAGTATTTATGGTTACATGGAACCTGTCCTTACGTGTCGTGACTGCACACACATAGAGAATGGAGCTTTAAAATTCTAAATAAGATAGACGAGATAGATTGGTGTCGGGAAGATTGGTTTCGGGATTTAGTCAAATTCCACTGTGTTAACCTTTATGGTAATAATTTTAGTCTAAGCTAAATTGCAAGGGTAAGCAAACTGAGTCAATAAATTTAGAGTTGCAGCTTACAACGTGAAATCTCCCATTCCTATCACTTATATGCCTTCCACAGTGCAGAAATTCCATATGTGCGCATTTTGGTTGCCTGTTCATTGCCTTTACACAAGTATGCATTCCTCCTCTGGGTGCTACTGCAAGCATTAGTGGTGGCCCATGCAGAATAGGTGCTTACTATTTTGTTGATGAAAGTAACAGGTACTTCAAGTTCACCTAATTACTTTGGTGACAGATGGAATATATACCAGTTGCAAAGCTCGTTTTTAGGGGAGGCATTAACCATTTTGGTTCTTGCCACTTTCCTTGGAGAGCAGACATTTTCTGATTAGTTGGATTTTCGTGCCACATACAACCAAGCGGCAAGGTGTTAAACCATTCTGTTGCTCTGCCTTATTTATAGCCATGACCCATTCTTTCCCCCCTCTTACAGTTAATAGAAAGATTCATGATTCTTCATGGTTGTCTATCTAGTGTCTGACAGTCCCGACTGCCTGCTAAAGCAAGTCACTATCTATAATTGATATCCTGCCGTGGAATAGGGTGCTGGCTGCAACTGAAGGGCTTTGCTGAAAGCCCTTAAATCCTGACAAGTTCTCCCCTTGTTCTGCTTCAGTCGCTGAGCTGCAAAGTTGGAATTCCAGAGCTATTTGAACTTGGTGCAGAAGAGAGACATGTGTTTCACATTAGCAAATCACAAAGTTGAAGAAGAGAATTAGGAACTGGCTGACTTTGCCAGCCGGTAGTCTCACTTCCAGTGGGGTGCGCTCCGTGTTCCAGGGAACAGATGCCCTCGTCTGTTACTGTCTGAACAGATAGACAGAATGTTGCCTTTTCCCCTCCCTTTTATTTCAAGCCCCTTGCCTTTCCCAAATGGATGTTATTCTAGGTGTGCTGCTGTGGGATCTATTATCACAGCGACGTGTAATTAATTTCATTTCTCAGAAAAATAATTATAGCCGGGTCTAGTTGCTTTCCAGCTGGTATTAAATTTGTGATAAATTTACTTTTATTACCAGAAGCTAGGAAAACAGACTTGTATTTTTGTTCACCAGGTTTTTGTTATACTTTGCCCCTTTTTTGGTATCAGTTAAAATAGAAAGCAACAAAGGCACAAGAAGAATATGTGTTGAAAAGTTAATTAGTAGTACTTGTGACTGATTGCGTTTCTTATTGATTTGTCAAGATCCAGGCCTGACTTCTGAACATAGTCTACTGTTTCGGGGTAAGCTGAAAATCCACAACTCCCTTCCGTTTTGAATTAGCCCAACTCTGCTAGCGTGCCTTATATTACAAAGAACCCACATTTTAAATGTAAATGTGTTTCTGAAGTTGGGCGGTGTCAGGTCTCAGTGTTTGCTCTTCTTTTGCTGCTTTACTTACTTGACGTGGCTTGTGTTGTGGGAAGAGACCCAGCCTGGCTTCCAGACTTTGCTGAGCTCTGCTTCTTTCTTTGAATTTTGTTCTAGAAGTTAAGTTGTGTTCTACTTTGGTGGTAGAAACATTTGAAATTCTCACAGCATGAAGTTCAAGGTCATCTCATGTTCTCTGAAACCTGCGAATTTCAGTGGCACATAACAGTCCCCACCAATGCATTGCAAGGCTTTTTTATAAAAAGAGGAAGAAAAGGAATAAATGCGAAAATAGTACATTTTTACCCACGCTTTAAAGTGCCCTTGTTGAGATCTGAATGAAAAAAAACAGTGTAATCACTTCTGTCCACCTGTTACGACAATTGCCACTCGTCGCCCTCAGTTTGAACAACTCAACTCTCTGGTCTTGTGTAGTAATTGATACTTAAAAGATCGTTCCCAACAGTCTACAGCGAGTCAGACTGTTTCTTAGCAGTTTATTCTTCAGTGTCATCCCAAACAGCATGACCTAGGACAAAGGTTCCTTGGCAACTACCAGTGGGGATGGCGCCTTAAGACCGCACATCAGAGATCATGAGATATATTTATGATACTATGCAGCTTCAACTGGGTGGCATTTGAGTAAATGTAATCCTCTGTTTGTATCTTTTAAGCATGGTGTCAATTTTTTTTCCTTTTTGTAGAGTGAGTAACCATCTACCTGGCTTATAAATGCTTTCCTGTGCGGCAAGTTTTAATCTTCCAGACCATGCTGAAGTTCCCCTCTAATCACTTTTGCTGCCAGTTGGCAGCATCCTATCCCTTTGCAGCATAAAAATCAAGGGCTTTTTACTTCAGTATCAGAGAATGTAGAGAAAGGTCATGGAACTTGGGGAGAATCGTATCTGTAAAAACACAGCCTAGTCCTAAATTTGCTTTCTGTTTAATTTTTATCACTGTACTAGAGTTGCATTGTACTGCCTTACCTAAGAGAATAATTAGGTTGAAGATTGAGAATGGTCTCAGACATGAGTCAGAAATTAGTTCCATGTGCATACACACACACACACACACACAATCTAAAATGCACAAGTAAAGATTTTGATCTCGTTTCCTTCCACATGGGGTAGTTAGTTCATTTTCTTGCTCTAATTATTTGGAAACATGGCATGTAAAATACAGGCTTAAAAACTACAGACTTCAAAGACATTCTGCAATGATTTTGCCTTAAGGGTTATATTCTTTGTGAAGCTGCTGACTAAACTTCACCTGCAGGAAGTCCTTCCATAAAAATATACCCGAGAAATTGGTCTGAAAGGTCAAGAAACAAGGGCTTTCTGACTCACTGCTAAAGAACCCCACGGGTCCAGCTAGATTCTGAGTGGCAGCCTCATCCCTGCCCTGACTCTCGGGATGCCCTCCCAGACACCATTTGACCCTTTCAGACATTATTTTCTCACTTATCAGACTGTGAAACACTCGTGAAAATAAATACTGTCCCTGATATCCACGGCCAAGCAGAGATCACATCCAGGGGGCCAAGTGAGAAACAGACATCAGGTCAAATGAGGCAATCCCAGCTTGCGTTTGGTTTTTGAAGATTGGTTTGGGGAGGATGGTGCGATGATTCTGTTGGCCTTTGGGGCTTCAGTGTCACTTCCAAGACTTATGTTCTGTTCGTCATAAGTCTGTATGGGCCACAGAGAGTCAAATGCTGTATGGGCCACAGAGAGTGCCATATTCTTACTACTCAGTCCCAACACTGGCATGGCCACATCTTAAAAAAAAAACAAACAAAAACAAACAAAAAAAAACCTTAAACTTTCTTAAGAAATGGAAGAAGTAGATAAGGAAACATAAAACGTTTACCTTCCCCTATCATAAAAATCATCCTCAATATAATATTAGTGATCCTCCTTATAAAAAAGAAAAATAGAAGCCTCTTTAGAGGTTGTTATACCCATTAGCTTTAAATTGCTCTTAGGTGGTGTCCAAGTAGGGTTGTCAGCATGAAATCAATATCTAAAAGTTCCTGACCAGACCCCTGTTCACAAAGCCTCTGCAGAGAACCTGCGAGGGCTCTGGGCCCCCTCCCCTTGCTTGTGAAATGCTGACCTTGAGAGGCTCTTTGTATGTTCAGTGTCCTAGAATGCTTTGAAGGCTCTCCTTAGGGTCCCACTAAACCAGAGTGCCTCGTCCTCAGCTCTGGAGTAGCTCACTCGCTGTTGTAGACACTATCTTTCATGCTAGGAGATGTTGAAAAGCATTCTTCCCACTGAGTGCCTGTAACACCTCATCCATTTCTCACGGGGCTAACCAGAATTATCTACACTACACATATTATCGGCTGTACCCTGGAAGGCAAAATGGCTTCGATTTGTCCTCCAAAACTTGCAGAATTAAAGAAAAATCCCTCCTACTTTGTAATGTTCTGCTTAAAAAGTAAGGGTGGGCTAACCTGTTTTGCAAAATCTGAGACCATAAAAACAAAAAATCAAATGTATGTGTGGGCAAGTGGGGAGCAAGGTGAAGATTCCTATTTACCCATAGGCGGAACATCCTGGAAATGACACTTGCTGAGGTTGGTCACTCAGTAGTTATCAATATGACCTACTGCCAGCCAAGCTTCTCATCTCTGTGAGAAAAAAAAAAATGCCAGCATTTTTTCTGCAGACCCAAGGAAGTGGCTCAGACTCCAGCCTCTGAAGTCACGGTAAGTAGGGTTGGAGATCACGTGCCTGCTTTGACAAAAACCAGCTCCAGGAGCAGGAAGCCATGTCTAATGTAAAGACTTTGAAGATTCAGAGACATTTATGTTTTCCTGAGGTTAGCCAAATGCTTCCACGGATGAATTATTTTTTCTACAACAATTAATGTCAGCAAGAAAATGTATAAGAGCCTTATCCTCAAAACTCTTTATATAGACCACAGCCTTCAAATGTAAGCCAGCCTACTCCATCCTGCCTTGCCCAGTTACCTCAGATAAGTTCTGAGAGCTCCAGATAGTGTGGTAGACAGAGATGCCGTTCGTAAAGCTGTCCCAAACTTGTGCATTCCATTGCCTGCAGCTTCAGTTCCCATTTCTCATCTGTGAAGTGGGGTGGCATTCAACCTAGCTGATTTCTTCTCAACTTTGATTTTGTTGGGGGGATTAAAACAAAATAGGATAATTCAAGTACCTTGGATAGTAGGTTTTATTTAGACAAGAAAAACTGAATATGTTGGGAACAGAGTTAATAAACTCAAGGAAAGTAAATGGTGAAGCCAAGGAAACCTTTGACCTTTGTTTCATTAAACAGAAATAATAAGTAGTCCGTTGATTGGATAGTGCCTGCTTCCTGCGTAGGCTACCGATCCACCGCCTGGTGATCACTGTGCGCATTGTAGACTCAGTCTCTCGAAGGAAAAGCTTCTTGAGCATCATCAGACCTGGAGTGTTGGGACTGAACGCACGCTGGAGAGCCAGACATGAAACACTCATCTTGGTGTTTATATTTTTGGGCAAGAAGCCTCGGGGCAAGTTGTTTTGAAGTATTACCGGTATATAATTAGAATGAATGGAAAGCAAAGTGAAGGTGCCAAGGAGGAAATGGAAGGTCTTATGGGGGCTGGGGGTAAGCATTGTTTTCAACAAACAAGTAGACTCAAACAGGGAAAGATTGATGGATATGCAGTAAGGTGTTCAGTATGCTCTGTTAAGAGAGTAGGAGGGAATTAACAGTGTAATAGAATTTTATCCATGGGAATACCTAATGCACTAATAGGCTGAGCTTTTTAACATTTCCTTGGCTTTGAAATAAAATCACAGAGTGATTTAGCTTATGCATTTTGGACAGAGTGGCAAGCATCAGTCTTCATGAAGAGTAGGAGGGTGCAGGAGAGGAGACCGAGGAGCAAGGGGATGAGATTGCAGGGCTAGAGGTCTTGGTTTCTGTTCCTGGTGGAGTAATGAGGGGAGTTGCGTTCATCTCAGAGACCTTCAGGGAGTCTTCAGTTGAGCTTAGCTATGCAGAGCCCTGGCCGCTGTGGGCCTCCCTGCATAAAAGAGGGCGGAATTGTGATAGGACAGAGTCAGAAGTGAGGCCTACAGTGCAAATTATTTAAAATTCTTTATTAAAAACTTGGGAGACAGTTTTGAGGTATTTCACAGTTCCGAGCAGCGAATATGGTTATCATAAGTGGCAGTCACAAAAGATCCACCTCCAAGTTGGCTTTGCAGATAAACTGAGTCCTTCTCTTGGACTCATGCTTATGACTCAAGATTGTGGGATATTTTTTTTTCAAGTTGCTTTATTGGAGATGGGAAGAACAAATGATTGTTGATAAAACGTTTAGCAGCCACCTGCTCTAGTGATAGTCAGTTACATTTTTAGTGCCGATGGGGGTTTCTGGGGATTACTGATACGTTATATTTTCCATTGCTTCTCTTCTTGGCGTGCCCTGTTTCCCAGTGTGAGCTTGTAACATTGACTTCTGAGATTCTGTTGCACAGGATTCCGTTGATGTCTCTTAAGGACTCTGACCGTCTCTTGCTACCCCACCTTGGGTTTTGTTTGTCACAGTGTGATGTTCCTATTTTCTAGAGAGCACTACATAGCAGACAGGGAAGTGTTCCTGGCTCGTGAGAAACAGGTCTTCCTGGTGGCTTTTCCTCAAGGTGTTGCGTTTTCTCGCACCTTGCTTAGTGCAGCCTCCACCGCAAGATAAAGCAGTCAAGCCACAAAGGAAACGCAGCCTAATGGTTCTCCTCCTTGTGTTTAGCAGAGATAAACTTCAGTGGAGTCTCAGTGCTGAGCCATTTGGCTTCTGGCAGCAGCTCTAATTGGTAAAATGCAGATTTGATTTTATTTTTCTTGATCAGGAAGGGATTACTCTTGTTATCAGCGCAGAGCATCTTATTTCAAGATGAAAAGCCTTTGCGGAATTACAGATGCCGGTGCTTGGACAAAGGTTTTGTTGGCGATTGACAACTCAAAGAGAAAGTATGATTTATTAGCCTATAATGGCTAACCCTAAGCAATGGTCTAGGTCCTACAGATTGTGAAATTGCTTATGTGAACTGCCTTTTTATGCCACTCAAGCCCCAGGTTACGCAAATAAATGTGGAGTCCACATTACGCGAAATAGCCTAAGAGAGGAAGAAAGAAACAGAGGTGGGGGTAGGAAAAAGGTGGTTTCTAATATCCATCTTGGTGGTGCCTTTTATAGTAGTTTGGCTGATAAGCCAGCAGAGGAAAGATTAATAACGAGGCTTGTCGCTATCAGTACCTGTTTGTCGATTCTCTGTAACAGGGCTGTCTGTCCAGCATGGAAATTATTGATTAAATAAAAATTGCTATTAGATTGTGATGTGATCCATAATCACAAACAATGGTGGACATTCCTCTTTCAGATCCTCAGCCATGCATCAAGTTGTTGCTTTTTCCCCCTTGCCGTAATTTATATTGTGCTGACATTTGGGCTCATTAGGTTTATCCTTTCTGCTTGAGGCACAAGCAGTGTGACTGCTGGAGGAGGGGGAGGAGGAGGCAGATGAGGACCAGCCTTAGCAGAGACCTGGCTTCTGTGTTCTCTGTGCTAGCGTGGGGCTGCTTAAACTTCACTCTCAACCCCTTTTTGTCAAGAATTTTTTTATGACCCTCAGATATACAGGTATGTGAAATAAGTATATAAATCAATATTTACTGACAATAAATGATAAAGAAATTTATATTAGAACTATCCCTTGATACACATATAATTTTACCATTTATTAAAGAAAAAAGTAAATTTGCATACTGATGAAATATTTATTTTTTTTCCGTGATGAATTCATCTTGGCTGAATATTTGAAACTCGCAGGATATAGGACGTCTTCAGCATTTGATACTTTGAATTTGTAATAATCAACCCCTGAGAATCCACTTTGCATTACCATTAATACAGAAAGGCAGAAGTTTTGTTCAGGACCAACTCAGACATTGTTGGAAAATCTGTCCTCATCCCGAACCAAATCTGCTTAATAATATTTTTCTGAAATTCAAACAGCAATTGTTTTTATTCAAACATTCTAATACAATATTACAAAGATACAATTTGCTGGAAAAAATGATGGTAGGAAATGTTCCAAAAGTTTTTAGCTTTATAAATAAACCATTATATTTCTGTAAGAAAGTTTTGTGTGTGCCATAAAACCACTAGTTTGTAACACGCAGTACGCTCACATCTGAGCTGAGGGGCGCCGGGCAGAGCGCTCATTGCAGGGGTGCCAGGCAGTGCAGTCATTGTGTGGTATGGTGTGGCCTTGTCTGTGCCAGCTGAGTGTTGTCTGTTCAGAACCAAGGCTGCAGTGAAGTTGCATCATGGGACATGGGTGACCACAGCCAGAAACACATCATGTGTCTTAGTTTTAATTAATGTTTGGTGATTTCATATTACAAAACTTTTTGCTGTTGCCGATATTTTGTGACCCTAATATTTGATTACAGAGTTCAGTTAAGAGGGTGCCTACTGGAGTAAAAACAGAGCATAGAGCCCTTCGCCTTGTCAATCCAGTGGCGTTCCTTACATTCAAGTGTTGTGTACCCATTACTACTGTTTACTTCCAGAACATTCTTGCCACACCGCAAGCATGTGCATATCTACCAGACACCTCTTAGCCTGTTCTTCCCAGCCCCTGAAAACTCTATTTCAGTGGATATTTATTCTGAATATTTCATTTAAATGGATTTATGCAATATGTGAGCTGTGTCTGGTATGTTTTGTTTTGGTTTTTACATAGAATAAAGTTTCCGAGGTTTATTCATGCCATGGCCTGCATCACCGCTTTATTCTTCCACATGACCAATGAATATTCCTTCGTTTGGCTCTAAACATCTTGTCTTAACGCATTTGCTTGAGATGGACATTAGTGTTGTTTTCATTTTTTGGCTATTGTGTTGTTATGGATATTTTGGAGGAAGTTTTTTTGCTTACATGTCTGTTTTCAGTTTTTTTGGCAATAGCCTTCACAGTGGGTGTTACCTCAAAGAACTGCCAAATCAATGGCAGTTTCTAAACACCCTGCACTGGCTCTGCCTTCTTGGGTGGTGTCACTTCCAAGGTCATTAGCCTCTTAGATGTAGTCTCAAGCCTGCCTCCCTGGGACCACACACTTCCTGGGCAGTGGGCCAGGTAAGTTGTATTGAACTTGTATTGATGCAATTTGTGAACTTCTAGGCATCCTTCAGCATAAATCTCAACACATCCAACATGGCCGCTTTTCTTAAAACAGGGATGAGCTGCATGGAGAAAATGGAAGGAAAGTATTCAAATTATTGGACATAGTGGGCAGAGACAAATGAACTAGATCAGTTCAGTGGAAGAATTTTGTTTCTAAGTGGTGATTTGGTTGAGGGCTTGGGGATGAAAGAGTTCATTTTCTAGTCAGTAGAAGTGACCATAACTTGCAGAAACTGGTTTGTATGTGTCCCTCAATGAATCATAATTTTTGGACCCTTCTCGCAAGAGTAGTTGAGTCTAGAAAGTCTCCTAACTTGATAGTGAGTAATTTAATGTTAAATCTTCATTCATAAACAAATCATGTTTTATTAATATTTAGTTATTTGTTTATTTTTGTTTTTTTCAAGACAGGGTTTCTCTGTGAGCCTGTCTTGGAACTCACTCTGTAGACCAGGCTGATCTCGAACTTACAGAGATCCATCTGCCTCTGCCTTTTGAGTGGTGGGATTAAAGGCGTACACTACCATCACTCAGCAATATTTATTTTAATATACTATTTATTTATTAAGTTGCCAATATGGACAGTCTAGTATGGAACATCACAGAAAACCAACCAACAAAACTCTAGTCTGCTGTCTAGCTCAGAAAAAAAGACAAACAAGATAGCATTAAATGTAGCCTGAGAACTGAGGAAGAAGAGAGCAGTAAAGGTTCTTCCCTTCCATTAAGGTTTTAACTTTCTTGAATTATCGCTGTTTTATAATAGAGTCCAGTAGTTCACCCACCAGTGTCTGTGTGTTTCCTGTTAGGGATGAAGGCATGCCATCCCTCTCAGACTTCTGCTGTGGAGCCCATCCTCTCTGGTAGACCTTGCAGGCCAGCTCTCGTCAGACTTGAGCCTGGGGAGAAGGTAGTTGGGTCCCAGGATGCTCTCATTAGTGAAAGATTGTGTGTTAGAACCCAAAGCCCATCTGTTGGTGGCACTAGAGGGTACATGCTGTAGGAGAGGCTGCTTGGTTGTTCCCAGCTGCTCATCCCCAAAATAATCACTCAGAAACTGTATTAATCAAATCACTGCTTGGCCCATTAGCTCTAGCTTCTTATTAGCTAACTCTTACATCTTAATTTAACCCATTTCTATTAATCTGTGTATGGCCACGTGACTGTGGCTTACAGGAAGGTTCAGCGTCTGTCTCTGGCAGGGCTGCATGGCTTCTCACTGACTCTGCCTTCTTTCTCCCAGCATTCAGCTTAGTTTTCCCTGCCTACCTCTATTCTGCCCTGCACAGGCCTAAGACAGTTTCTTTATTAACCAGTGGTATTCACAGTATACAGAGGGAAATCCCACATCAGGTACACACTATTCTTTCAGGACAATTCTAATCTTCTCAGAACTGAGATTCCCATGGTTCTGAGTAAGAAAAC